>NC_058133.1:106016580-106123372 GCF_016433145.1 Gracilinanus agilis | reverse complement strand
CCTTCACAGCTGTGATTCTTTCTTTGTGTTCTTTGTTTGAAACCAGTATAAAATAAAGTCAAAAATCCCATAGCGTGGGATCAGCATGGGCTAACCTCTAGTTCGGCTGTTCTCAGTTTCTTTTTCCTGTCTTAGCAATCTGACGCCGTAAAACGCCACTCAGGACCCCTGCCATATAGAGCTGGTCCTCTATAATCTACTGAGCCACTTAGCTGGCCCTGAGCCCACCTACCTCTTGAGGGAGTCCATTCCATTTTTACACAGCTCCAATTGTTAGGATATCAAGCCTAAATTGTGAAGAAAGTTGCAGAGGACATTATTCCTAGTTCTCCCTCCTAGAGCAAATGACAAGGTTAATTCTTCCTCACATAACAACCTTTCAAATACTTGAAGGTGACTACCACATGTTTCCCACATTCCCCCTCCCCAGTCTTCTCTTCTCCCAGCTAAATATACCTAATTTCTGCAATCAGTCCTTGTATGTCAGAGACTCAAGGTCTTTCTTCATCATCATGGTAATTTTCTTTTGGACATTTTATAGCTCATCAATATCCTTCTTAAACCCAACATCCAGAACTCGGCATAGTATTCCAGACTAGATCTAATTGAAGAGGACTTCTGGTCTAAAATGGCCACAGAATAGAAGCAAGGTACTTCCTGTCCTCACCACCTGCCAATATAAAGCACCTCAAAAAGACAAAAAACCAAAATCAGATGAGTGGAGAGGCTCATCCCAGAGATCAGTGAGACTTCGGACCCCAGGAATCTGAGGAACATGGAGATTGGGCACAGAGATAGGGCAGAGAGGGGCTGCACACAGCAGATGCATTGGAGACTGAAAAATAGCCTCAGGGCAAAAACTGCTCTGTAGCTCGATACACAGAAAACCTGCCCTCTTCACTCAGACTTCTGAGTGGGAAGGGAAGAAAAAATTAACAAATAAATGGTCACCAACACCCAAGAACTACACTCTACAACTACCAAAAAAAAAAAAATAAGAAAAAAGTCTCTGACCCTATATAATTTCTATGGAGGAAAACTCCAGACTACAGAGGAGACAGCACAGGATGACAAAAAGCAAACACATCCAATCCTTCCAAAAAAAATGGAAATTTGTCACAAGCTCTTGAGGAGCTCAGATTTGAGGTGATGAACCAAGTGAGAAAGATAGAAGAAACTTGGCAAGAAAAGTGGGAAATAGTTCAAAAAGAAAATAACAGTTTAAAAGACAGAATCTCCCACTTAGAAAAAGAAGCCCAGAAATAAAATGAAATGATAAGCAAATTGAAGACCAGAATTGACCTGCTGGAAGCCATGAAAAGCAGGATAGACCAAGCCAAAAAGGAAAATCAAAAGATCATAACTGAAAAGCAATCTTTAAAAACTAGAATTGGCCAATTAGAAGCTAATGATCTCATAAGACAGTGTTATGATTAAAAATGATGAGGGCCGAGATCAAAAGGAAGAATAGTATTTTAATAAAAGCCATGCTGATAGAGATAAACTAACCACGCGCCTGTAAGAAAAACCTATTCCAACCTCACCTGAGCATTTACCTTCCTCTCTCCTTGAGCTCAGGTAACTAAAGAGGAAGTTCCAAGTCACTTCCCCCTAATTTCAAACAGTCCCTCACCTTGAATACGTCATCCAAAACAGGAAACCCATTGGACCACGGGAAATGTAGTTTTAAGGACCCCAAGTGATTTTAAATGACACATAACCCCCCTGAGACCCGTTGAAAAAGACTGATCTTTTTCAGTGGATCTTAAACCAAAAGAAAAGAGGACAAAAGCTAGCCGCGTTGACAAAAAGCCAAATTTGGGGCAGTACCCCACTGGCATAAGAGTGTCCATTCAAAATAAATGCATTAAATTCGTTCAACCCCCATAGTTCAGATCAACTGCGCCCCAAAATTCAAATTGGATCTTCATGATCCAGTGAAGGCTCTTCAGGCATCTTTTGGTGCCTCCACCAAACAGGTTCGTCGTCTGGATTCTGGGGGAATGGTACAATCCTTATCCTGAAATTACTCTCAAAGAATTTAAACTTTATATTATAGATTATAAAACATACATTTTCTTCTGAGAATTAACATTACCCCCCCTGAGTTTACTTCTAAAGGAGTAAAAATTGACTTGCAATATAGATTATAGTTCAGACATTATGATTATAAAAACTTAACACACACACCCCCCTGAGGAAATTTTTAAATGACGCATAACTCCCCTGAAAAGGTCAGCCAAGGATGCATGGCTGAGTGAGTCACGAGGGTGCATGAAATCAATTGGCAAAAGAAATAATAAAAAAAAGAATAAAATTCAAAAAAAGGAGAAAAAATTAACTTGTGAATGAAATGTAAAATGTGCAAAAAAAAAATGTAAGGAAAATAAACTTAGGCCTTTGGACCAAGGCCTAATTAAATTGATTTAAGCAGTTTGCAATTACCCATTTAAAGCCAGGACTACAGAAAAATTGCCATTTACTCTCTCTCTCTCTCTCTCTCTCTCTCTCTCTGAGAGAGAGAGAGTGGAATAAGGGAAATGCCTTTCTTTGATCCGATTTTTCCCTGCACCTTCTCAGGGAATGAGCATTAAATGATAGCCAATCTTAGGTGCTTCACTAGGAATTTAAGTTGAGAGGACCCACGTCCTCTAAAGTTTTAGAAAAGACTGGGACTCCAGGACTCAAACCCCAATTTCCAAGCCCTATAGTATTGGCATGGAACTCTGCAATCCATACATATCTTTTAGTCAAGTCTCTGACCAAGTGGCTCGGCACTTCTCCTGAAATCAGAGAGGCATTAAATCACAATCCCATAGTCTCCAGGCTCTTTGGGCTCAGGTATTTGCATTGAGCTTATTTCGCTGTAGAATAAAAAATAAAAAGGATAAATAATGATTATATATGTACTTCCAGTACAAGATGAGAAAAAGGAAAAATCAATTGCTCTAATTAAAAAAAATGTTTTAAAAATCAAATATATATATAGCTTAGAACTAGAAGGGTTTTGTTACCCAAAAATGAGATTTTCTGTGAGAGAAAGTGGGTTTTACAAAATAGCAGATTCACAAAGCACATTCAAATAGAATATCATATTTCTAATAACACATTTTAAAACCATAAACAATGATGTTCAAAAAATCATATACTTGTTACAACTTTTAAACCTTGGCTAAGAGTTTCTCAACAAATTCTGTTACTGCTTCCATATAAAAATCTGATATTAAGGGGGCAGCTGGGTAGCTCAGTGGATTGAGAGCCAGGCCTAGAGACGGGAGGTCCTAGGTTCAAATCTGGCCTCAGACACTTCCCAGCTGTGTGACCCTGGGCAAGTCACTTGACCCCCATTGCCTACCCTTACCACTCTTCCACCTATAAGTCAATACACAGAAATTAAGGGTTTAAAATAAAATAAAAAAAAATCTGATATTAAAAAAAAACCTTCTGGTCTAAATTATCCTCAAGAATTCTAGACCCTTCTGATAAAAGAGGCTAAAATATAGACTAATATAAAAAAAATATAAGACAACAATTCTTCACAATAAAATATATAAAGCTTATCCTTTAAGACAACAATTCTTTAAAATAAACACATAAAAACCTTATTATTTATACAGAAGGGTACTAAGCATCTAAAGTAAATTTTTAAAAGACCTCTCATAAAATTACAATTTAAATCTCAAGGCAGGCACCAAACTCTCCAAGGCTGAACACAATTAAGGCAATTTAAAATGTGTAACTTTCAAATGGTACGAAAACATAGCATTGTTGTTGATTACAGTAAAAATGAAACCTGAAATAAATTAGGAAATATAATGAGTATCAGATAACAAGCTGGTCAAAACCTCTTACCAGTTCTAATAGATTTTTCTCATTATTTGGGAGTTACAATAAAATCACAAACAGAATTAATCTAGCAGCCACAAACTACATTAACTTAAAATGATTCAGTGCAACAGGAAAATCAACGAAATAAGCAAGATTAATTTACAAAACTAATTAGCAAAATACAGTAAGATACAGTCTCTCTAAAACAGAAATAAAACTCATTCAGTTCCGAGGTTTAAAAGTTCACCCCTTGATCAATTTAAGGTTCTTTTGATTGAGTTCTGCTGAGTTTAAGGAGTTTTTTTTTATAATCAGTCTTTGCTCTCAGTTCAAAGTTCTGAGCAAGTATGGGGTTGAATAGGCCATGTGGCCCGATAGTAATCACTAGTTCAAGGTTCAGACGCTAGGTCCACGTGGGTGCTGATCGTGGGCTCGGGGCTAGAGAAAAGCTTAGGTCAGTTTTGTAGAAAATACCCACGTGGAGAGCTTGTGGGGGGTGCCTAAATTAGGTCTTTAGAGAAACATGTGGAGGGCTAGAATGCAGGCCATTATCAAGAGGGTGGGGGCAATACCAAATCTTTAGCAGCAGCCGAAGAAGTTTCCGAAGATCTCGGCAAGTCAGCAGCCAGGGGTCATTGCTGTTGGGGCTCAGGGTTCTAGGACTAGCAGCACCAGCAGCAGGATAGGAGAAGACCTCTGCTCTGGTGAGTCAGGAAAAGCGGCGGAGATCAGAGTAGGCAGGAACACTTGCAGGCTCATAGTCAGGAAGCGGTAGGAATGGAGATCAGGTCAGGAGTCAGGAGATCAGTGGCAGAGACACACTGGCTGGGCTCCGGCATTTTTTAGTTTAAAGCCAAAAGCCAGAATCGGTTGGCCTGACCTCCCAAGGTGGTTTGGGCTGGACTGGCTGGCTGAGTCCTGCCTGAGGCAAAAAACGTGCTGTTGCTTTTAGCAAAAGCATGGCAAGGAAAGCCACTTTCCTTTTTAAAAAAAGTGCTCAAAAGAGCTGAGCCAGGCCAAAAAGAAAGCATGGCTATCGTTAGGCTATCTGGAAGATTGAGAGTTCAAATTTTGACCTTCTGGTTCGCCAAACTGTTATGATTAAAAATGATGAGGGCCGAGATCAAAAGGAAGAATAGTATTTTAATAAAAGCCATGCTGATAGAGATAAACTGACCACGCGCCTGTAAGAAAAACCTATTCCAACCTCACCTCAGCCATTTACTTTCCTCTCTCCTCAAGCTCAGGTAACTAAAGAGGAAGTTCCAAGTCACTTCCCCCTAATTTCAAACAGTCTCTCACCTTGAATACGTCATCCAAAACAGGAAACCCATTGGACCACGGGAAATGTAGTTTTAAGGACCCCAAGTGATTTTAAATGACACAACAGCAAGAATTAATAAAGCAAAGTCAAAAGAATGACAAATTAGAAGGAAACATGAAATATCTCATTGAGAAGATGGCTGACTTGGAAAACAGGTCCAGGAGAAACAATTCGAGAAACATAGGCTTACCCGAAAACCTGGAAATAAACAAAAACCTTGACATCATGCTACAAGAAATTATCCAAGAAAACTGCTCTCATATTCTTGAATGGGAAGGCAAAATATACTTTGAAAGAGTACATAGATCACCCTCTACATTAAATCCTCAAAAGAGATCTGATTGAAGGCAGAGGATAGGGATGTTATCACCAGCCTATTCCTGGAAGCTAGGGCCCTCTTAATGGAATTCATTATCACATTAGCTTTTTTTCCTGCCAAATTATACTGAGTTATATTGATCTTACAGTTCATTAAAATTCCCAGATTGTTTTCAGAAATACCAGGATTCTAATTATGCCTCCTCCATATCATATTTAGGTATTAGGACTTACACATTAATATAACAGAAGTAGGGGCTAGGAGATGTGAGTCCTAACTCTTTTGTTGTTGTTCAGACATTTCAATTATGTCTTACTCTTTGTGACCCCATTTGGAAATTTCCTGGCAAAATTATGGGAGTGATTTCACGTTTCCTTCTCCAGTTTCCTCATTTTACAGAGAAGGAAACTGAGGTAAACAGGATTAAGTGATTTGTCTGAGGCTGGATTTGAACCCAGGTTTCCTTATTCTGGGCCTAATTCTAACTCTGCCATTAGATTTCTGTGACCTTTTTTGAATTCAACTTCATCATAAAAGGGTTGGGTTAGATAGCCTTTATGGTCCTTCTGATTCTAACCCTACAATTATTTCTAAAAAATATTTTTTCAGTCTTCAGCCGCTCCTGCTGATGGCTAAGCTCATTTGATATTGATCTATCCTCAGTGGTCATATGCTAATGCTATCTATACAATATCTTTTTTTTAACCCACCTGTTATTTTTGGTCAATAACTATGAGTCCTTTTTGCAGTTGAACTATAGTCCTTATAGACAACTCAGTAAACTCCATACCTACTCTGTCCAGATAGAAGATTCCAAGACAGAAGTCCAATCACTCTTTTGCTTCTGGAAGTCACTGGCCAAACTCTTTCTTGGCACTTTGAGGAAATCTTCTCTTGGAAATGGTCAAATCCCACCAGGAGAATTGCCAGTCAGGCAGGAACTTAGGCTTCTCTTTTATTAGGGAAGCCAGTTAGGACTTTCAGAGGTTTATTAAAAACAACAAGCTGCAAACACTCCCATGGAAATCATTCGATTGCTAAATACTTTGACTAATGGAGATAGTTAGCTCCCTGGGAAATACAGCCAAGAGGAACTAGCCCTGGCTGTATAGTCTCATAGTCTTGTTAGCCACAGCTCAGGTTTTAGACTCACCTCACAAATCCCTTTGATAGATCTGCCATTTCTCAAGTCATAATCTTTCCTCTATCCCATACCATTTCTTCAATCATTTATAGGTTCTAGAGTAAAGTATTCTCTCTCTATTCTGCACCAGTTGTCATAACTCCGTTGATTGGGATAGCCTTAGCATTTATATACAAAATCTGAAATGTTCTCATTTTAATGCAGTTCAACAAATATTGATTAAGTATTGAAAATGTGTCAAGCTTGTACTAGACACTGGGGGTAAGAAGAAAGGGATGGGTTCTCCTGAGTAGCTCAAAGTAGAATGTGGCAGGGGTAATTCAGAAATCCAGTCGAAGGGATAAAGAAAGACTCACTTTCATTTGTGGGATGGGAATGGTAGAATTGGGGATCTTAGTCTTAGAGGTTTAGAGTCCCAAGGGACCTAATTGGGTCAGGTGATATAACCCAATACCCTCATCTTATAGATCAGTGATAGCAAACCTTTTAGAGATGGAGTGCCATGACCCTACCCTTACGCCATATAGGGGAGGGAGGAAGCACTGCCATTGGGCTTCTGGGTAGAAGGGCAGGTGAAATGAGGAATGTCCTCAGTAAGTGTAGAGAGGGGAAGAGTAGTGGCCTGAGTGCTCTACTTTCCTCCAACTCTTCTTCCTTTGAGCTGTCCCCCCCTTATCCACTGTGTGCTTCCATTGGGCTGCTGGGCAGAGAAATGGGTGATGTGAAAAAATGTTGTTAGACATGATGGAGAGGGGGAAGGGAACAACTCTGTCCAAGTCTCTCTGCCTTTCTAATAATGAATTCGGGTGGGCTGGGGAGGATGGCAGAATGCCTACAGAGTGCTCTGAGTGCTATCTTTGGCACCTGTGCCATAGGTTTGCCATCACTGTTATAGATGAACGAAACTTCATGGAGAAGGAGAGGAAGAGTTTATTTTTCTTTTTTTCTGCTATCATACTTAAGTGCCAGGTCTAAGGCCCCTCCAATCCTACCCCTCCAAAAAAACTTGCTTCCAAAGGATTATGTTTCTCCCCATCAGAGGTAACTTGTTGATATATGTTATATTCAAAGGAGGTCACTAACTCTATGTAGTAGGAAATGATGTACAGAGAGGATAAGATAATACTTCTCCTTTATAACAGTTGTCCAGGCAGGATCCTTCAGGACCCACCTGGGGTTAATTGATATATTAATTTGGGCTCTTCCACTGGGATAACATTGATAATCTGACTAAGTTGGCTCCCTTCCCAAAATGAGCTTTTGAAACTAATTTAGGAAGGTCCCTTAAACTTTATATATATTTGATAAGAAGGATAAGGGTAAAGGATTGAGGTATTAGGAGACCCTACTTAAATTGCTACTAATGAACTCTAACTACAGGCAATGAAGAATCAAATGATAGCTTCCCTCTGGTCCAGCCTGGCCAGTGCTAAACCAGAGTAGGTAAACTGCTGGGAAATTTTCAGCTTCTTCTTCTGTAGATCTTAAGCCTTAACAGTTGAAATATATCCACCCTTTCCACCCTCTTCTTCATCTCCTGCCCACTTCCTGGATCCCTCCCGGGCCCTGGGAAGCCTAGATAGCTAGATGATGAAACTCCTAATATCTAGGAGCAGTAGACACCAAGGTGGTGGTCAAGTACAGGTTGATAACGGTACAGGGAAAACACAAGAGGAGCTTGCAGAGTAGTGTTTGCAACTCTCTAACTCCAAGATCAGGATCCACACCAATCTCCAGCCTCAGGACAGGTAAAATACCCAGAACCTCCCTCAGCATTCTCAACTGCCCCCTCCTGCCTCTCACATGCCTCTCTGGGAACATTCTATCCAACTGACTTATCTGCCAATCACTAAATGAACTTCAAGCTCCCAGAGATTCAATATAACATATAATAATAATAATAACTACCATATATAGTGTTTTGCATGTTATCTCATTTGATCATCACAGTTCTATGAGGTTGGCATTTCATTTTGCAGATGAAGAAGCTAAAGGTAAATGAGACTACTTGCCTTGGGTCCCACAGTTAGAAAGTGTCTAAGGCAGTATTTGTGTTCAGGGAACAATTTCCTAACTCCAAGGCTAGCACTCTATCCCATCTAGTTCTCTAGTACTGTGAATGCCTAGAGTACTAAACTTGGAGACAGGAAGACTTGAGTTTGAATTCTGCCTCAAACACTTACTAGCTATGTGACCCTAGGCAAGACACTTAATCTCTCTCAGCCTTCCTATTTATATTCCTATCTATAATACTATATTTCTATATATAATTTTATATTTTAAAGTATCTTTATACACATACATGTAATATATTTATAATATTATGGAAAATTTTCTGCTTATAAAAATTTTACAGAATAGTAGCCTCTACCTTTCAGGGATGTGAGTATTGTATGAAAAAACATATGCAAAGTGCTTTTTGAACATTAAAGTGCTACATATATAATTATTATAATCATCAACTTCTTCAAACTGGGAACTTCCCAAGAATAGAGGCTGGGCCACTTCTTCCCTCCAGATTCCCTTTCCCTCCCAGGATGATTCATAGAGGGTACTTTCTCACTGGCAGATGATGTCCCCTTTCCTCTTTCCCTCCTCCCCTCATCAGTGTTAAGCCAAGTGACCCCAAACTGTTTTCAATCCACTTGGGACAAGTTGCCTCAACAAGACTTGGCTCAGTTTGTGGTTTGGCTTGAGAGGGCAGATTCCCATAACACAGTCTTTTCCACTCTAGATCCTTCTTGCTTGGTAACTACAGAGGCAGGTAGTTGTTTATCATAGTTGATTTTGGGGTTGTCCTTATCTAGTTATTCAGTGTTGGAAGATTCATTGACAAGCCCAGAAATCTGTGCAGAGTCCTGAGCTGTGTGGTGAGAGGACCAAAAAGAGATACTAGACTAGTGTCCCAGGACTTCTCCACATTAGTTGGGGAAAAGTTTGTGCACACCTTCAGACTCAAGGTCACTTATCAGGGAATATATGAGGAGAAGACAAATGACCTAGTGTATTAAGGTCTGATTATGTAATTCAGTGCTCCAGGGAGGTAAAATAAGGTAAGGTGGAACAGGGCAGGCTTCCTAGAGAAAATGGGTTTAAGCAGTGAATTGGAAAGAGAGATAAGACTTGCTTTGATAATCTGGAGGAGGAAAGACATCCAGGAGATATGTGTTAAAGGGATTTTCTTCATTTCTCCTTAAGAGGTTAGGATTTCTAAGTAGATAAGAACTGACAGGAGTCAGTGAGCCAGAGCTAGAGATTCTGTTACCAGGGAGACCAGAACTGAGGAAGAGAGGAAATAGCGGGGCCTCTGAGAGGAAGTTATGGGGGACAGTTGGTCATTGAGGAGAGAAAGGAAGCAGTTGCTGACCATTAAGGGTCTTTTGCCTCTGGGATCTCTAGAGAGCAGGAGGTCTGTCTCTGAGGCAAGGATCTGCTGGCAGTTGGCTACTGACAGTTGGGCTGCTATAGAAAACTGATTGAAGGAGTGAGTGAGTGGTAGCTGTCTATTATTTTAGAGAGTTAGGTAGTTAGTGAATAATTTATAGATAGAGTAGGTTAGATAGGCCTGGCGTGCCAGGCAGAAAAAACTATCCTCAGAAGAAAGTTAGAAATAGTTTTAGGAATTTTAGGTAGTATTAGGAATTTTAGGTATATTTATAGGGTATAAGATTAATGGTCTCTCTTTCCTATTTTCTATCTTTCTATCTGTACTTTCTTAAATTAAACAAAGATTCTGTTAAACTGTTAAGCTGCTCTCCTCACTTTGTCTAACTCCTTAATTTAACTCTTACATATGTAAAGTTCTCAATAAATGTTTTGTGAATGAATTGGGGTTTTAGAGAAGGGATTGAATGACCTCATAGAGAGATCACTGAACTTAGAGTCAGAGGACACAGATGTGGGTCAGGATCCTCCTGTATATTACCTGGGTGACCTTGGGAATTCACTTTAATTTAACAACTTCTTCAATTTAACTACTTCTGCTATGAGTGTGACATTGTGCTAGGCTAGGAATACAAAGGCAGAAATATAATATCCCCTGCCTTCAAAAAGCTTACTAGGGGAATAAAATATGTATGTAAATATAGAGTTTATACAAAGTAATTTCATTTTTTATTTTTATTATGAATTTAACCATGACCAACAAAACTTCTAATATATCCAGAATAATAGGGCTTATCTAAAAAATTCTGAGTTTTGTCATAATCAGACTCTGGGATCTGAGAGTCTCACCTTGATTGACAGGTGAAGACAGTTGGAAGAGTGGAATGTTCCCGGAGGCCATGAGGACAGGAGGAAAAGCAGTTGGGCAGAGAGGGTATAAATACCCTGGGCAGCCCCTGACAGGGAGCCTTGGACCCCTTGTCTTTTGGGACCTTGGCTTTGCTTTGGCTGAACCTTGCCTTGGACATTGGATCTTGAACATTGATTGACCTGTGGGTCAGACCGTGGATCCTCTGATTCTCTCTGAATCCCTAGATATTTAGGCACCTAGCCCATCTCTAGATATTTAGGTATCCCGGGGCCCCGGAGAATCTAGGAAGTGGGTAGGAGAAGAAGAAGAGGGTGGTAAGGGTGGCATTTCCTGAAAGCTGTAGGACTGACAAACAACTAGCAGTAAGAAACTGAGAGAAACCATCATCAATATTTGCATCATCCAAACAGTTTGCTTACTCTGGTTTGGCTGTGGCCAGGCTGAGCCAGAGGAGGTGAAGAACAAGCCAGCATTACTGAACAGCCTACAGTCCTGAGGGATTATTGTCATAGATTTAGTGATAAGGTCACCTATTCCCAACCTGTTCCTGATCATTCCTTTCTCTTGTTAAACAACACAGATAAAAGTTATTAAGGACCTTCCTGGAGTAGTTATTCCATCACCACTCTGGGGAGGGAGCAACGCAGTCAGATGAACGTTATCCAAGGCTGATAGAGCGCAGTACCAATAATCAATCAACCCCAGGTGGGACCTGAAAGGGTTACCCATCCATTGACCTTAGGAATCCTGCCCGGGCACTGTTATAAAGAAGGGCAGTTATTATAACATCCATCTGGGTGGCAGGACTCGGGGGTCCCTGCACCAGCCTTTAGGGTACCAAACAAAGCTCCCTCAGATTAATATCTCAGATTACTACTACTAATAACAGCCTAATAGTAGTAGTATCCAGATTACTCTTATCTTTATAACAGTTTCTGTCGTATATAGTTTATTTTCAAGAAACATACAGAAGTTAAATGTAACAAAGTGAGGGAGTGGAATAAGTACACACACACACACACACACACACACACATATATATATAGTACATATATATACACGATATATATAGCTAAAATAGGAGTTTTGACAAAATAAGAGAGCAGCTCTTAATAATTTAATTTTTAATGAGAATATAGTAGAGTTGTAAACTAATATTATCCCTTTAAGCCAGAGAAAAGAAAACTTCTAGCAGCTTTTAACAATTAACAATTTAGTTTAATTAAAATAGAGATAGTAAAATAATATAATAAAGGAGGGAAAGATAGAAAAGAGGAAAGAGAGATTACCAATCTTATACCCTATAAATATACCTAAAATTCCTAATAACTACCTCTACCTGTCTTCTGAGGACAGCTTCTTCTTGCCTGGCAAACACCAGGGCTGTCTCTTACACTATGATTCACTAACTATCTAACTCCCTAAAATAATAGACTGCTACTACTCACTCACTCCTTCAATCAGTTTTCTGTAGCAACCCAAACTGTCAGTAGCCAACTGCCAGCAGATCATTACCTCAGAGACAGACCTCCTGCTCTCTAGAGATCTCAGAGGCAAAAAGCCCTTTAAAGGCTAAAGCCAAAAGCCCTTCCAGTAAGCTTAGACCTGCCTTTATATTCCAGCAACTAAATGCCAACCCACACTTCCAGCCACCTGCAAGCCTTAACTGTCAGCAACTCACTGACCAACTGTCAGCAATTGACTCTCCAGTCAGCAACTGAGAAAAACAAAGATGAAATGATTTGTCCAGGGTCACACGGCCAGTAAATATCAAAGGCTGGATTTCAGCTTAGGTTTTCCTGACTCCAAGCCCAGCATTCTGTCCACCACATCACCTATCTCCTAGTAACAAAGCTGCTCCATTTGTGTCCCCTTTTGCATGCTTTTTTGGTGTGCTTTTGTTTTGTTTTTATGTTTTATTATTTCTGATTTTAATATTACCAGTGTTTCTTGTATCCCTTTCCCTTTCTCTCACCAAGAGCAATCCCATATGACAAATAGTATTTTTTAAGAGAGAAATACATAAAATCAGTACAATTGATCAATACATAAAAAAGGCTGAAACATGTGCAATGTGTAATACCTGTGGACTCCCACAAAGCGATAGGTTGAGGGTATCTTCTCATATCTCTGCTTTGAATCCTCTTTGATCTTTATAATTGTTTCATTTAAAAAATAATTTGCTATATTAATTTTTTGGTGCATTATTCTTTCTATTTACATTGTCACAGTCATTCTATATCTCATTTTTTTGGCTCTACTTACTCCCCTCTGTATCAGTTCATATGCAGCTCTTTCCAAGTTTCTTTGTATTCATTATACACATATCTTTTTTTTAATCCTTACTTTCTCTCTTAGGATTGATAATAAGTATTGGTTCCAAGAGAGAAGAGAGGTAAGGCCTAGGCAATGGGGTTAAGTGACTTGCCCAGAGTCATACATCTGGGAAGTATCTGAGGCCAGATTTGAAGCCAGAATCTCCTATCTCTAGGTCTGACTCGATCCACTGAGCCACCTTAATGTCCCCACACATGATTTCCTACAGCACAGTGATATCTCATTGCATTTGTATACAATAATTTGTTTATCCCTTCTTCAAAAAAATGGGTATCTGCCTTGTTTGCAATTCTTAGCTATGACAAAAAGTGTTACTAAAAATATTTTGGAATATGTAGGATTTTTCTTCTAATTGATGTCTTCTTTGGGGCTTAAGTCTGATACAGAGTTTCTGGTTCAAATTTATTTGCATAATTTCAAGCTGCTTTCCAAAATCACTGTATCATTTTACCTCTCCACCAGTAATGTATTAATGTACCTATTTTTCTACAAACTTTCTAACATTGACTATTACTATCTTTTGTCTTTTTTTTTGCCAGGTTTGAGGTGAAACCTCAGATTTTCAGTGCATTTTTAAATATCAAGAAATAGAGGTAACCAGAGAGTCATAAAATGTCTTCTCAAATCAATAAGCATTTATTAAGTGGCTACTATATGCTAGACACTATAGTAAGTGATAGAGATACAAGTAAGAAAAAGAAATTCAGATTGTAAGATTGTACAAAAGATCATACAAAGAAAAGATTGTAAGCTGGGCTTACAATCAAATGGGGGAAGACAATACAGAAAAATAAGTTGTAAAGCTGGTTAGGGTAGGAAGGGGCATCGAAAAGTATCCAATCCAGTGGCTAATATTTTGTGAAATCACAAATAAGCAAAACTACTGATGGAAAATGGAGAGTTACTTGGAAAGCTCTGAACTTTCCCTAAAGGAAGGTTTGGGGAGAAGTTTCATGCTCCATCCTCTAGACATCCAGTTCTCCAATCAGAGGAGAGAGGAAATTGAGGGAGTTGAGAAGGTACAAAGTATTAAAAGCATTTGTCTCCATGATGAGATTTCAGGGGATTGATCCGCTTATCCTGGGGGAGGCATGTTGGAAGCAAGCAGAGTTGCTAATGGAAAATGAATAGATTTTTTTTGGTAGGAAATGGAAACTGAGCCATATTTTGATGGAAAATTAGTCAGTTAGAGGTGAAGAGGGAGTGAATTTAAGGCAATGGATAACATCCTTGCAAAGGCACGAAGGTGGAAGATGGCATGTTGCATAGCAGGTCATGTTGACTAGAGTGGAGAGAGCAAGAAGAGGAATGAGAATGTCACTGTTCCTCTGTGGCACTGATATTCCTCATCAATGAAATTAAGGCATTGGACTAGAAGACCTCAAAGGTCCCTTCTTGATTTAAATACTATGATCCTATGAATATTACTGATTCACAATTAACTGCCTTGCATGCCTTATGCCTAGAACCAATTTAATCCCATTATGAATGATGTTGTTGCCACTCATACTTCTGAATGAAAAATGAGCTACATAAAAGAGGTCATACTCACGTCTATAGTATAGTACGGGGTTTTGTAAAGAAAAATACTAGGAAAGTTAGGCTGCTAGCTGCTAAATCCTAGACCTGTGCCCCTGAAAATCTTCCTTTGTGGGGCAGCTAGGTAGTTCAATGGATAGAGAGCCAGACCTGGAGACAGGAGGTCCTGGGTTCAAATCTGGATTCATATACTTCCTAGCTGTGGATCCCTGGGAGAGTCATTTAACCCCAAATGCCTTGCCCTTAATGCTCTTCTTCCTTGGTATTGATATTTGTATTGCTTCTAAGACAGAAGATAAGGTTTTTAAAAATTAATTAAATTTAATTAAACTTTGAAAAGAAGAAAATCTTCCTTTGTAGAAAGAATTGAGTTTGGGGAACATCTGGGTCCCACCACAAGACCCTTTATTGCCTCCTGAGGTGCCAGTGTACTGCATTTCTTCAGGAACAAGTATAAAGTGCCCTCTCTCAGGTACATAGAGAAAAGGAATTTAAAATATAGCATCACCAAATCTGAGAGCTTATTGATACCTTAAAGGTCATTTAATCCAATCATTGCTTACATACAAATCTCCCTATGACAGATGAGCACTCATCTTCTTTTATTTGAAAATCTCTAATGAGGAAGAATCTATTGTCTCCTTGGGTAGCTCATTTCGTTTTGGATAGGTCCAGTTGTTAATATTTTTTTAACCCTTACCTTCCATCTTAGAATGCATACTGTGTATTGGTTCCAAGGCAGAAGAGTGGTTAGGGCTAGGCACTGGGGGGTTAAGTGACTTGCCCAAGATCACCCAGCTAGGAAATGTCTAAGGTTAGAACCTGGCAGCTCCTTTCTCTAGGCCTGGCTCTCAATCCACTGAGCCACCTAGCTGTTTAATATGTTTCCCTCCCCTCAAATGATATGCTGGAAATAGAACACCAGCAAATTGTTAAATTTTCAATACAATCAGAAAATTCTACAGATCAGCACTTGACTTATTGTGTCTAGACTTAAGAAAGTGATGGAGAAAATATTAATGATAGAGATTCAATCTTAAAGTGTGTCTTGTATACATTTCTTCTGCTCCATCTAGTTTTTAAACATTTTCCAGCCCACCAATGGTTTTTTCCTCACATTCAGCCTATACCTATATCTTGACAACTCTTTCCCTCTTGATTCTATTTCTGAGGCCAAGCAGAACAAATCTAATGTCTCTCTTGTAGGACTGGCCTTTGAATACCTGAAGATCCCTATCATGTTCTCCCTAAATCTTTTGTTCTCTGAGCCAAATATCCAAATCAGGCACATGAAAATGGTTCTGGAGTCAAAAGATGTAGATTCAAATCCTGCCTCTGACACTTTCTGCCTCTGGGATGTTAGGCAAGTCAATGTACCTCTCTTTGACTTGGTTTCTTCATCTGTCAAAGGAGAGAATTGGACTAAGTGGCCTCTGAGAGCCTTTAGCTCTAGATGTATGACCCTATGACTCCTCCAGATCCTTCAATCAATCCTAGTTGTGGGGCTCTTTGTAGACTTGCCTCACTTTCTCTAAATGGGTTTTTAACATTCGAAGGGGGAAGGAACAATACAAAACAGAGTTCCCAGCTTAGGTTGAATGGACAATGTGGAGTAATGGAAAGCACACTTAAGAAGCTGGAGACTTTAATTCAGCAATATCTCACTTTACTATTTTTTAGTTGCTTGACTGTGACCAAATCACTTCACTGCCTCAGTTTCCTCATCTATAAAATGGGGAGGAACATTAATATCTTCACTACACATGCAGAATGTATAATAGATTTCTTATCATCTCAGAGAGTGTGAGACAAAAAGAGAGAATTTGGAACTTAAAAAAAATAAATGCTAAATATAATTTTTATGTGTGATTGGGAAAAAATAAAATGTTATTAAAATAATATCTGTACTATCTAGTTCCTAGGATTGCTACAAGGAGAATATTTTAAAAAGATGGGCTATTATAATAGTGTGAATTGTCCTGAATGTAGTAAGCACTTATGCTTATACTACCATGTTTGTTAGGTATATTACAGCGGGGATTTTTTTTTGTCTATGGGTTAAACTAGGTGGCCTGAGATTCTGAAATTCTCTGACTTTTGCTTCCAAGAGTAGTGAGTCTCTACTGGGTCTATATTCCAAAGAGATCATAAAAAAATGGGGAAAGGACCTTCTTGTACAAAAATATTTATCCTGCTCCTTTTGTGGTGGGAAAGAATTGGAAATTGAGGGGATGTACATTAGTTGGGGAATGGTTGAACAAATCATGATATATGTTGGTGATGGAATACTATTGTGCTCTAAGAAATGATCGATTTCTTAGATGATTTCAAGAATAGTAAGTCCTCATCAGAGCCTATGCCAGAAAACAGGGAAATCATTTGGATTTCTCTGCACAGGCAATAGAGGTCTGGTAGTTTCTTAAATGACCATCTTGACCTACAGCCTTTTCCAGATCCTGAGAGCATTAATGGTTCTGTGATTAGAGGGAGCTCTATAAATGCAATGGTTATAACCTCTTAGCATAGGAAGCAAAGTCAACAATGGAAACTCTAGTGGGAAATGGAGCAAGAATTACTTTTATGTTTTTATGACCACTTGGATTTACGTTTTTTCTCAAGTGAACCATGGGAGGTGTTGGCTGGACTAGGAGGATGCTTGTCAGTGTCTTTAAAGGGGAAACTGAGACCTAGAGAGGTTGAATAATTTGCACAAAGGGTGAAACACATCTTGGGGATAAATATAGAATGGTATGTTGGTTCTTAATCTATGATCCTATAATCTAGGGGTTAACAAACTATAGCCCATGTATGACCTCTGTCAACCTCTCCTATAATCTGTTGACTCCAGATAGGAGACTGGGGTTCTGTAAAAGGGGGGCATCTAGGTGGTATGAAGAGTGAATCAAACACTCTTTGTCTATCAATCAGCAATTTTTAAGTTAATTAATCAAATACTTAAGTACCCCTACTTAGTATCTGACCAGTTACTAAGTTCACAAGTCACTTGCTAGAGTGGATGACAACTCCAGAGGCCACTGCCCTGACCCTAGGGCAGTGCTAGGAAAATTGAAAGACTGCAATTGGTTCCTGTAAAGTGGGAGAGCAACAGGAAGTGACCTTGAAAAAGCTGGTTATGGGGAGACTGTACTCTCTTTAAAGGACACTGGCCTGGGCACATGCAAACATCAGAGCCAGTGATTAAAGGACGTGATAATATCATGGAGAGGGCAAAGTTAGGGCTTGAGCTGAGGTAGAATTCTGCTAGATCATAGGAAGTCAGAGTTAGAGTTGGAAGTGACCATAAAGTACATTTAGTTCAAGCCTTTCATTTAACAATGCTTCTTTAATTCTGCTTCTTTAGCAGCACCCATTAGGTTCCTAATGTCACACAGGTCATAAGCTTCAGAAGCAGGATTTGAACTTGGGCAGGTAGGTGACTCTATAGTACACAGAGTACCCAATCTGGAGTCAAGGAGACTCATCTCAGACACTTACTATCTGTATGACCCTGGGCAAGTGACTTAATCTTGTTTACTTCAGTTTCCTCTTCTGTCAAAAAAGTTGGAGGAGACAGCAAACCACCCCAGTATCTTTGCCAAGAAAACCCTAAATGGGGTCACAAAGAGTCAGATACCACTGAACCACATCAAATGCAAATCAAATGCCTCTGGCTCCAGAGTATTCTTTCCATCTACTAATGCTTGCCCAATTTCAACTTCTTTTCTCTTTCTACCCTATCCCTCCATCCCCAACCGTAAATTCTGGGGGAAATTCCCCAAAGGCCTCTGGGATGGCCTGGTTCTAGTCTTCTGCAAGATGAAGCTTCCTCCAGGGAGAGCTGAGATCTGAGAGTGAGGTGACCTCTTCAAAGCGCGCCAGTGATACTAGATGCCATTCAGGCTATAGCAGCTCTATTACTAGAAAAGTGAGGAATGGTGAGATTTCTTCTACAAGCCATGAGGGAAATAGCTCCATTACCTCTTGGGAGCCCTATTATCCCCTACTTGACCTTTCCTTTTCATCAGAGCCCACCCCATTCATGGGTGAAGGAGGAAGAGGATCTTGACTCATAGCATCAGAGATCTAAAGTAGGGAAGAACCTCAGAAGTCATCTAGTCCAATTCCTTCATTTTTTCCAACTGAAGAAACTCAGATTAAGTGCCCAAGGCAATACCAGTAATAAGTGACAAATAAAATTCGAATCTAGATCCTCTGATTTGAAAACTAGTGCTCTTTCCAACTGTCTTAATACTGAATCCACAGGTGGAACCAATGGATAGCAACCTAGAAATTCCCAGAAGAGCTTTCCAACGGGGCTGAATTCTGTGCAGAGTTTCTAGGACTTGATGATAACTTCAAAGAGGATGAAGTCAGGGTTATAGCTGTAGTATATTATTTCACCTCCTCCAATCCTTCCAGTCACCCAGATCTCATTCTTTCTCTCCCCTTCCCCACCCTCCATGAGTCAAGAGACACTATCAATCCATCTCTCAGGCTATTAACAAGCAGGGGAATCCTTGCTTATTACTCATGAATAATTACTCATTTGGGGACATAAATTTGCCAAGACACTTGCTTAATAAACAGAATAAATTTCTCTTCTAAGTATTTTCTCTCATTATGGATATGAATAAGTTCTTTTAACCTTCATGGGGTTGGAGAGTGGTGGTCAGGAGAGCTGGGCTCTACAGAGATAGTTCTGTATGTACATCTGTCAAAAAGAGCATCACATAAATGGGCCATGCTCCAAGACAATGGTCCTTGATCATTAGGAACCCCTGGAAGAGGTCGCAAGAAAGTCTGGAATGATGAGCTGAGGAAACTGAGATTTAGAAAGCCCAGCCTACTAGATTCTTTCTGCCCTGGAAAAGAAGATCTGGAGAAAATTTTAAAACACTATAGAAGGTTAGCAAAATAGGTCTGATGAGGAGCTTCTAGGAAGTACAGTGGATAGAATGCCAGGCCTGGAGTTGGAAGGACCTGGGTTCAAATCCAGTTTTAGACACTTCTCAACTATATGACCCTGGGAAAGTCACTTAACCTTGCTTAAGCCCTTGATGCTCTTCTGTCTTAGAAATGATACTAAAACAGAAGATAAGAGTTAAAAAAATAGGTCTGATATGATAGAGGTGGGATTATTCAGCCAGGAGAAGAGAAGGCCAACAGTAGATGAGAAGAATGGGATGTACGTCAGAAGTTGGACAAAATAAGCTCTCAGGTCCTTTCCAACTTACTTTATAAGTAATCCGAGTTTGATTTATTATGCCTTGAGAAGACCACTATGTAAATACTCCTGGCTTTCTTGCTAAAACAACTATGAAATGAAAGTGGGTCACCAAGTCCCTGGTGAAGAGAAAGAATGTTGGGCTGAGAGTCAGGAGACTTGGATTTTAGTCCCTGCTCCATTGCTAACTTGCTCTGTTACTTTGGGCAGGTCACTTAATTTAGTTTCTTCCTCTAAAAAATGGGGATGATAATTCATCTGTTTTATTAAGGGTCTTTATAAAGATCAAAAATGTTCAGAGATAGAATCAATCAATAAACATGTATGATGTACCTGACTTTGAGCCAAAAAATAGGCTTAGAGTCAAGGTTGGAAAGACGAAAGTGAAATAAACCCTACCCTCAGGGAGCTTATATTCTCTCCATCGAGATGGTGTATACCTATATACATACATGCAAAATAGACATAAGGAGATGGAGGTGAGGGTTAGGGGGAGGGAACTGATGGCTGTGGGAGCAGGAAAAAATATAAAAGGAAACATGAGAAGAGACTTGAAGGAAATGGGGGGATGATAAGAGGTAGAGGTGATAAGGGGGTTCATTCCAAACATGAGGGACAGTCAATGTAAAATCACGGAGGTAGAAATAGGAGTGGCATGTATGAAGAACAGTAAGAAGGCCATTTTGGCCAGATAGTAGAGTTCATGAAGAGGACGAATGTATATACGCTTGGAAAAATGGACTGGGGCTAAGCTATGAAAAGCTTTCAATGCCAAACGTTGGAAAAGGGACTTTGAAAAATTACAAAAGCCCTGTACGAATATTAAAGGTTGGGATGAGTGCTTTCTTATAATTTCTTATCTCTTTACCTCATTTGGCATGTTGTGGCTGTTTTTTCCCATGAGTAGGTCTTATCTCCCCATTCAGATTACAACCTGTTGTTTTGTTTTGTTTTGTTTTTTTAACCTTCACCTTCCATTTTAGAATCAATGCTCAGTATTGGTTCCAAGGCAGAAGAGTAGTAAGGGCTAGGCAATGGGGGTCACCCAGCTAGGAAGTGTCTTAGGCCAGATTTGAACCTAGGACCTCCTGTCTCTAGACCTGGCTCTCTATCCACTAAGCCACCCAGCTGCCCCCTACAACCTGTTTTAAGAGACCTGGAACAAATTCTTACAACTAAGAAATGCTCAATAAATCATTGCTGGCTGATTGATTAGTCAACTGAGAGCCCTCTTGGATTCTGTTGCACATCTATGAAAGAGTCTCCAGGTCTCTTGGGCAGTGAATGTCTGTCCTTCGTGTCCAGTAAGGTTAAGATTGGATACCGTGAGTCTGACTTAGGCTAAATTTGAGACAGAATAAGCAGACAAAAACTAAAACATGGTGTTTCATAAAAAGACTATGGAGCCTATATCCTGTTCTTTTTTCATTTTAAATTTAATTTGCCTTAATTTGTTGATGCCCTTGTTTTTCTATCACCTTCATTTCCAAACATAACCCCTATTTTCTCCTCTTTCTAAAGAAACTTTCCTTATAACAAGACTTTAAAAATAGTTGATATTTTTTATTTTTCTCCCACCTTCATTTCTGAAAGATTTCAGCACCTTTCCTTTCCCAGGGAAACATCCTTTGTAATAAAGTTTAATAAAAGAAAAGCAAGTCATCAAAACAAGTCATCACATGGGGGGAAAGAGTACCAGATTTGGAGGCAGGGGTTCAGCTCTCTCCTTTGATTATTAATTACCTATGTGACCTTGGACAAATCACTTAATGGTCTTTGATTTCAGTTTCTATGGCTATACAAGGAAGGGGTCAGACTAGACCTCTAATATCCTTTCTATCAATGACCCAGAACATCAACTGACTCTAACAGCATATACAATCTTCCACAGACTTCTCCCATCTCTGTAATGAAAACTAAATAGGTGTTTTTTTCCATCTTTTCTCTGGTTCCAAGCTCAGCCCTATAATTTCACAATGTTAGTTTTACAGGTCTTTTTCCAATTTAAATTGTCATATTAATTGTACATATCATTTCCCCATTTCTCTTTACTTTATATCAGTTCATATGTCTTCTCATATTTCTCCAAATTCTCCAAAGTCATCATTTCTTATGACATAGTACCTTGTTTAAATAAGAGAAACAGAGAACTCTTTTTAGCTCCCCTTGGACCATGTTAGGTCTGGATCTCATCTAGTCTGATATCCTCAACTTGTACATAAGGGACCTGAGGTCTAGAGAAGGGAAAATGACTAACCCAAAGCTCCATGGATGAGTGACAGAGCTGGAAAGCAAAACCAGGTCAATTGACTCCATGTCCCATGTTTTTTCTGTGTTATCTTTCCTAGTAAAGATAAAATGCAAGCATGACTAAGGTTTGGGGAATGGGCTGAATGACTACTTGATGTCTGCTCTGGGCTAGAGTTCTTGCTCTGGGAGGACTTCTTGATCCAGTTGGACATTCTGTAAGGTGTTGGTGTTGGTGGTAGTATGAAGTTCCTGGATCTAGAGAAAGGAACAGATGGGTGAAGCAGATTTAAGAGAAAGTTGAATGTTTCTCTTCCTCCCTTCATTGCCTTTGGCCTGTGTTGCTTAGCATCCACCATAGCCAGGGACTCTTTAATCTTGCTCCATGAAACCTGAACAAAATTGAGTGCTGAGTGTGTGCATGAATCACAAATCAATGGAACCAAAATTAAATATTGATTTTTACCCTCCTCACCCTCTTCTTTCTTTCAGGATAGCTTCTTTAATGTCATTGGCTTGCTGATACTCTGTCCCCACTTCCCAGCCCCTCTTAATACTCTCTTGCTGAAAGACTCACCTCCAGGGCTAAGCTGGGTCCCCCTCCTCTCTTTCTCCTCTGTCATACTGGTAACTTTCCTCTGAGAGTCTGAAACATCAGGAAGTGGGAGAAATGTCTCATAAAAATGTGACTGCCATATATTTGGACCACAGATCTATAGTTGGGTAAATGGAGGTGATGAAAGCATCCTTCTGACACCCTGTAGGTGTTGGGTTTTTGTTGAGAGCCCCAGAGGTGACTCTTTGGCTTAGAAATATTAAAGGAAGATTAGGTTCAGGTCCAGTCATCCAGGGTGACTGATTCAATCTTAAGATCATTCCAGGAGGAATATATATATATATATATAATGATGCACCCCTTCCCTTTCCTCTCCAGCACCCTACTCTTTCCTTTTCCAATCCTGCTCAGAATTCCGCTCATCTGGAAAGCATTTAATGATCAATCCATTCCAATCAAAGTGAATAATTCCAGTCCCTTCAGTAGTCATAGGATTTAAGACTAGAAGAGGCCTTAGGGGCAATTTAGTTCACTCTCTTCATTTTTCAGATGAAGAAATTAAGGTCAAAAGAAGAGAAATTATTGTTTTGAGGTCATATAGTAAGTATCAGAGCTAGGATTTTCATCTGATTTCAAATCCAATATTCTATTTCTTATATTACACTGCATCCCCAGGTTGTGGTATAAGAGAATAGGAAGTAGGGCAGGAGGCTAAAATGATTTCCCTTCTTAAAAAACATTTACCTTCAGTCTTAGAACCAATACTGTATGTTGGTTCTAAGGTAGATGAACAGTAAGGGCTAAACAATGGGGGCTTAGTGACTTGCCCAGGGTCACACAGCTAGAAAGTACCTGAGGCCGAATTTGTTTTTTAAAAAAATTTTATAAAGATATTTTATTTTACCAATTACATGCAATAACAAGTTTCTACATAAGTTTTCTGAAGTGATATGATCCAAATGTTCTCTCTCTCCTTCCTATTCTTCCCTTTCCCAGAGATGGCAATGTATTATCATGTAGAATATATTTCCATATTGCTCATTTTTTTGTAAGAGAGTAATCATATAAAATTGAAACCCCAAATCAAAAACCCAAATAAACTAAAGCAAAAAATCACATGCTTTGATCTGCATTCCACCTCCAACAGTTCTTTCTCTGGAAGTGGATGGCATTCTTTGTCATAAATCACTCAGAATTCTCCTGGATCACTGTATTGCTGAGAGGAGCCAAGTCTATCACAATTGATTACTTCACAATATTGCAGTTACTGCACACAATGTCCTCCTGGTTCTGTTTATTTCACTCTACATCAGTTCATGGAGGCCTTTCCAGATCTTTCTGCAATCATCCTGTTCATCATTTCTTATAGCACAATAAAAATCCACCATCATCATATGCCAGTTTGTTCAGCCATTCCCCAATTGATGGACATCCCTTCAATTCCCAATTCTTTGAGGTCAAATCTGAACCCAGGACCTCCCATCCCCAGGGTTGGCACTCTCTCCACTAAGCCATCTAGTTTCCCTCTACCTTTTTTTTTTTTTTTAAAGAGGGAGGGAAAGTGGCATGGTAGGAAGTCCTTCAGTACTGCCCAATGAGTAGGCTTTCTGGGATTGAAGATGGCAAGCTCTGGGGTGGTTCTTTCAATTTAACTGTGTGAATCTATGGCTGGCTGCTTCCTTGTGAAGAATTCCCATCTTTTACTTCCCTCATCTCTGTCTCTTTAGTCCCCCCGGGACCCAGGTCTTTGGGATTAGCTTATCTCTCAGGCAGTAGAAAAATAAAACAGGCCAACTCGCTACTCCCAAGGGACAAGTCTGGAGGGCAGGCTGTTCCAAGATGAGCTTATTAGGAGCAAAACTGCATTAAAGTCCAGATTACTGGCTCTGTGTTTCCACAGAACCTCCTTCTTCTAAGTTTTTTATTAGAAGATCTGCATGGATCAAAAAGAGGGAAACTGAGGATCTTAGCCAGGATTGCTTAAAGGAACTATAGCAGAAGAAAAATTATTCAAGGCTGCTTGCCACAAGACTTTGTTTCTTCCCTTAAAAAAATCAATAAACATATACTAAAAACCTGAGTGCTGGCCCCTATGCTAGGAGATGGGAAATACTGTAGTTTTGTTCTCCGGGAGCTTACAATCCAATAGGGAAAAATATTCTTGTACAAACAGTCAATATGAAATAGATAATAACTGCCAATGGGAAGGCCACAAAAAGCACTACGAGAAATCGAAAGAGGAGGTCATTTCTAAAAGGGAGAGAGGAGGGGAAAGACTCAGAGAAGGCTTCAAAGAAGAAGAGGTATTTGAGTTGGATCTTGAATGAAGATAAGGATTTCAACAGAGATGGGGAGAGGAATTCATTTTAAGCCTGGGAAATTGATATTAATAATAGTCATTAATAGCTCTCTAAGGTTTGCAAATCAATTGACAAATATTTTTATCCTCATAACAGTCCTGAGAGTGTGCTATTATAAAATTACATATGAGGAAACTGAGGCATGGAGAAGTTAAGTGACTCACCCACATAATAAATGTCTGAGGTCAGATCTGAATTTGGGTCTTCCTGATTCCAGGCCCAGATCTCTGTTGTCTCTATCTCCTAGCTGCCTCTAAGTACCACCGACTCAATGCCTCTAGGTTCCTTTAGGCAACCAAGTAAAGGCTGTCATGAAGATTATTATGAATTAGAAAAATGGCCCTCTTCTTCCCCACCTCTTGGGTGAATTGCTTTTCCACTCAGATGCAGGGTAGTAGTCAAGAAAAACTTTAGAACCCATTTTACTTGAGTTGCCTGTGATAATAGGAGGCTGTGAAATCACACCTGCACCAACCCAGGGCTTCTCTTCATGGAGGCAGCATGGCATAGTAAATAGACAGCAAGATTGAGAGTGAGGAAGACATGGACTGGACTCTGACCTCATGTTTTTATTTGCTGTGTGATCCTGGGCAAACCACGTTGTTTCTCTGATCTTTCCCAAGGTAATACCTATCTCCAAGAGCTGTTGTGAGAATCAAAGGAGACAGCGTTTGTAAAGTACTTTGAAAAACCCTAAAACACTGCATAAATAGGAACAATATTTTGTAATTTTTTTAAACCCTTACTTTCTGTCTTAGTGACAACTCTAGGACAGAAGGGCAAGGATTAGGCGATTGAGGTTAAGTGACTTATCCAGGATCATATAGCTAGGAAGTATCTGAGGCCAAATTTGAACCCAAGTCCTATGAACTCCTGGACCTGGCACCCTATCCATTGTGCTACCTAACTGCTCCTGCAATTGTTTTTTCAAAGGTTTTATTGATATCTTTTGTTTTTACATCTCCAGATTTCCCTTTACTATCTCTTCCCCTCCTTCTTCCCAGCTATCTATTTCTTATGACAAACAACTTATTTTAACTGTTAAGGAGGAAAAGATACTGGATTCAGGTTTGGACTCAGTAAACTTGAGTTGAAACATTGGCATTCATTGCCTGTGAGCAATGTGGCATGAGCCTTGGGCAAGTTGTTTCATTTCTTCAGCTTCTGCCAAATGGGTAGAAGTTGGATCTAATGAATCCCTTCCAATTTGAGTAATCTGCAATGTAAATCTGTGCAATCTCACCCTCACCAAAGCCACACATTTAGATTGAGTCTCCCTGTTGGAGACTACCAAGTCCTGTTAGTTCTAACAGGGCCAAGAAGTCTATTTTAAATTCTGTGATCCTCCACCCCCAACCCCCAGCTCCCTAAGGGCTGAATGCCCTGGTGAGCTATGCTCTTCTCAGGGGAGGCTCTTCTGAAAGCCAGATTTCTTGGTCTCTTTAAATTTAGAGCATGTGAGACATGGAGGAGCCTGTCAGTCTGCGTGTAATGTAGAGGAAGTGAGAGGAGGCGGGAAAGGGACTGGAGGCCAGAAGGGAAGGCACATAGACCTCTAGGAGTGGTGTCACCTTCCCAGAGCTGTGGGTTCCGAGGGAATGGTCAGTATGGTAAGGTGAGGGTCAGAGGCTTTAATGGCACTATGAAATTTGCCCACTTTTCCTTCGAGTCTTCCAATAATGTTCATTTGAAAGTTAAAAGTGTTCCTTTTACATGTAACTGGAGAAAAATAAAATAATATTTAAAAAAACAAACCTACCCCTACCTGTTAGGTCAGGGAACTGAGAGCAGAAAGGAAAAGGGAGTTAAATATCAGGCTCTGGGGCCAAGTTCCAAGAATGGGAGGGAGGGGAGATTTCAAGGAGAAGGAGAGCAGAAAGTATCCAAGGTCCGTGATCTAGCATGGGCTTCAGGCTCTGGAAGTCCCACTCAGACTTGATCCTGACACTTACTGCTCTAGATCATGGTCTTCAGTCAGACCAAGCCAGGCAGATTCAATCCATCAGCCTCTAAGGACATAGATCTGTCTAACAATCAATAAACAATTATCACAGGGGCAGTTGGGTGGCTCAGTGGATTGATCTCTAGATGGGAGGTCCTGGATTCAAATCTAGCCTCTGACACCTCCTAGCTGTGTGACCCTGGGCAATCTTAATCCCCATTGTCTAGTCCTTATCAATCTTCTGCCTTGGAACTAATACAGTATTGATTCTAAGATAGAAGGTAAGGGTTTTAAAAAACACACACACACATCACATTTATCATGTTTTTTGTATGTGCCTGGCACCTTGCTAAGTACTGAGGAGGCAAAAGAGGCAGAAGACAGTCTCTGTCCTCAAGGAGCTTACAATCTAAAGGAGAGACAACATATAAACAATATATACAAAGTGAACCAGATACAAGACAAACAGGAAATTATGAATAAAGAGGAATTAAGAGGGATAGGGGAAGGTTTCCTGTAGAAGGAAGGATTTTAGTTAGGATTTAAAGGATGCCAGGGAGATCAATATTAGAGCAGAGGAGAGAGGATTCAGGCATGGGGGGACAGTCAGAGATAATGCCTGGAATGGAGAGATGGAGTGTCTTATTTGTGGAATAGCCAGGAGACCAGTGCCAATGACACTGGAGCCAAGTGTGAGACTTTGGAGCTAAGCTTCAAAAATGGGGAGGGAGGTGTCAGAAGACTGAAAAGATAGGAAGGGGCTAAGTGATGGAGTGCTTGAATGCCAAACAGCATTTTGTATTTGCGTCTGGAAATTTATTGAGTAGGAAAAATGATATGGTTGGACCTACGCTTTAGGAACAATTACTTTAGTGGCTGATTGGAGGATGAACTTAAATGGAGAAAGACTTGAGACGGGCAGACCCACCAGCTTGTTTATAATAATTAGTTCTTGGCACTTGCACCAAAGTGTCAGTGGAAAGAAGGGGGCACAAATGAGATATATTTCAAAGTTGAAATCAATAGACTTGGCAATAGATTAGATTGGGGGGGGGGCTGGTTAGAGATAGTGAGGAATCCAAAATAATCCCTAGGTTGTGAGCCCAAGGGATTGGAAGAATAGTATTGTCCTCTATAGCAACAGGGAAGGAAGATGGAGGTAGTGTTTATGGGAAAAGATACTTAGTTCTGTTGAGTTTAAGATGTCTGCTGGACATTCAGTTTGAGATGCCTGAAAAGCATGGGAGTGAGAACAGAGATCAGCAGATATTGGAATAGGAAAGGTAGATTTGAACCTCATTGGCAAAGAGATGGCAATTAAATCCTTGGAAGCTGATGAGGTGATCATTTGAAGTAGTGTAGGGGGAGAAGAGAAGTGGGCTTAGGACAGAACCCTGAGGGACATCTTCCTTAGAGGATGAGAGCTGGAGGAGGATCCTGCAAAGGAAACAGAGAAGAAGTGGTCGGATAGGTAGGAGAACCAGGAGAGAGAGATATCCTAAAAACCCAGAGAGAAGAGAGAATCAAAGAGGAGAGAGTGATCAGCAGTGTCGATGGTTGCAGAAAGGCAAGAAAAGACGAGAGCTGAAAAAAGGATCAGTGGATTTATCAGCTAAGAGATGATTAGTAACTTTGGAGAGAGCAGTTTGGATGGAATGATATGGTCAGAAGCTAGATGGTAAGGGTTAAAAAGAGAAAGGGTGGTCAGCCTTTTCTAGGACTTTAGCTGCAAAGGGCAGAAGAGAAAGAAGATAATGGTTAGCAGGATCAAGTAAGAGTTTTTTCAGGATCAGGGATATGTGGCCATGTTTGTGAGCAAAATCTATTTTTTAAACCTTTACCTTCTTTCTTAGAATCAATACTAAGTATTGGTTCCAGATCAAACAAGCAGTAAGGACTAGGCAATTGGGCTTAAGTGACTTGACCAGTGTCACACAACTATAAAGTGTCTGAGGTCATATTTGAACCCAGAACTTTCCATCTCTAGGCTTGACTCTTTGTCCAGTGAGCCACTGTTTTTCTCTGTCTCTGAACCATCTCCTCTCTCTAGCTAGCTGTAAGATGAAAGGTCAGGAAGAAGGTGAGGATGGATGTAGAAGGAGGCAAAGGAAACAGGAGGTGATAGGAGGGGTAGAGAGGGAGAAGTGCCTTAAGATGCCAGCTGCACCTTCTCATGGATTTTGGAGGGAATGCTAAGAAAAGGGTGCTGCTGAATCTGATCAAGCAGATAGGTATGATCATTATATTCCCAGCCTTTCACATTCCCCCACTCTTTTCCTTAATGTGATTATTATGTTTATTGGAGTTTCAGCTGCTAATGGCTATTGATTCCCTGAGTTGTAGCATTTAAATCAGGGATTTAAGTTATTGTTGATAATACTACCAGAGCCTGTAAGTCACCAAAACAGGTGAAGAATAGGGCACTAAAATCCTCTCAAATGGTGGGGCATCCCCAGGGTTCTTGAGCCCCACGGAGTGTTCTCATTCTTTGCCAGAAGGCTGTGTGGAATGGGCATGTGGTCAAGGGGAGTGCTGTTACATCAGTCTGGGTAGCCTTGTAGGGTACACAACCTGCTGTTTCTCCAGCCTGGGCTGGCAGCAAGTGCTGCCCAGCTTCTACTCCATCCCCAATATCCTCTATTTGCTGATAGTCCATTTCCACCTCTAGCTTTATGGTGCTTGAATTGGAGGGCAATTGGCCTCAGTAGAAGCGGGTACTGAGAAGTAGGGAATCATTGCAAATGCTTCTGCCTCCAGTCTGGTTTCATGCTTGGGGTTATCACATACTTTTGGCATTTCCTCAGCTGCCATTGGAGAGAGGGAACAACAAATCCCTAAAGTGTGGATTAGTGCAGGTTGTGCATTGGGAAATTTCTAATTTTTTTTTCATTGGCCAGTTCAGGGATATAGGCTATAGGACTCTGTGAGTGGTATGAAATTGTCTGGTAGCTTCATGAATGAGGCCTGAAGAGAAAAAAAATAGGTCAGTTAAACAAAATAAAATCACATAAAAAAAGAAAAGACAATTTATATATTGAGAGGCAGCCAGGCAGGCTAAGTGGATAGAAACCATAGACAGTGGTCTCAGAGCCAGGCTTCTGTCATTGTCTGCCCACGTGATCCTGGGCAAATCACAATCCTCCTAGTGCCCCAGGAAACTTTTTGAAAAGACTGTAAATTACTGATTTGTAATCATAATTTATAATTGTGGCTAATCTATTTTGGTAGAAAGAATTTTCTCACAAGCAGTTCCTTAAACAAATGTAATCACAAGTACAGGCCAAAAAGATATTTAACCAACTATTTTCATTTACAAAAGAAAAAAGAATAAATAATAAAAAAGACTTATCAGTTCTATTTGGTATATATAATAAATGAACTACATAGTAACAAAGAATTATAGCTGACTGGTGCTTAGGACAAATAGAACTGTGAATTCTGGCTCCTCCTATCTTTAGTTACATTTCTCTTTTCTATATTGTAGTATGGATGTACAGAGGTTTTAGCCTATTGGAACATTAGCCTCTTGGCCAGGCTATCATCACTCTGGGACATTTGGTGGCATTCCTATAATTGGGTTCACTTTTGACTCTAGATGGAAAGGTTCTCTGAACCATTTTAGGGATGGAAGGATCCTTAGTGGTCCTCTCCAACCTCATAATTTCACAAGATGAGGAAACTGAGGCCCACAACTTACTCAAAGCCATAATAGGTAGTAAGTAGCAGAGCTGGGATTTAAAGGCAGGTTTTTGGATACCAAATATATTGTTCCATTCTACTATATTGACTCAAAAAGGTTATAAATTGTGTGTGTTTATGTGTGTACCCATTAGGAAACTGGTTGTTGTCATTGTCATTGAGTTGTTTCAGTTGAGACTGACTTTCATGACCCCTTTTGCAGTTTTCTTGGAAAAGATACTGGAGTGATCTGCCGTTCTTTCTCCAGCTCATTTGACAAATGAGGAAACTGAGGCCAACAGGGTGAAGAGATTTGCCCAGGATCACACAGCTGGTAAGTGTCTGAGGCCAGATTTGAACTCTCCAAGGTGAATCTTCCTGACTTGAGGCCCAGTGCTCTAACTACTGTGCCATCAAGTCATCTGGGGATCTATATAATAATATAAAATCTATTCATAAAGGCATGCTCCCTGATTCTTGTATTTTCACTTGATGAAGTGAGAAAAACTTTGAAACTGGAACTAAAAGAACTGAATGACTCTGAGCAAGTCCATAACTTTCCTAAAATTCCCTTTCCGTATCTGTAAACTCAGACCCCATAGCTTATAGATAGCTGGGAGGATTATTCTTAGTCATTTGCATCTTCACCTGTATCAGCTTTGCACTCTTCTGAATTCCATTTAATTAAGCAAATTTAATTCAATGAACACTTACGAGGTCACCATGTTTACTCCTGGGAGAGAGGAAAAGTTTAGATAAGACCCAGTCATGGAACCTGCAGTCCGATAGGGAGGTATGATATATGCAGAAAATGAGCATAGTACTCAATAATCTCTGATAAGTGTGCTAGAAAGTTGTGAAACCAACCTCCACCTTCCACCCTCCCACCACCAGCTTCCAAAAGGACAATAAGTACCAACTGAGGAAGCGGGGAAGGTTTCCTGTGGAGGGATCATAGGAGTTGGGTTGTAAAGAATGGATTGTGATTCACCAGGCTTAGAACTTTAAAGGGTATTCTAAAGGGATACCCAAAGGGAGGGCATTCCAAGCTTAGGGTACAGTGTGAGAAAAGGCATGGAAGTGGGAGTTTTAATCGACAAATCCATGCCTCTTTGTTCCTGTGCCATTTCTTGATTTATCTTCTCATGAACAATTTGTTCCAAAAGACTGGCTTCATTCTCTATTCTTCCATTGACTTTGTCAACTTGGGTGAATTACCTTATTTCTCTGGACCTTGACTTCCTCTTCTATAAAATGGATGGGTTAGATTAGGTGATATTTAAAGTTTGACATTCTATAAACGTTAACCTCCCTAATTCACTCACTACCTAGTATCCCTTTCCCTTTCTCCTTGTCCCACTCTGGGGGTGAAGGATTCTCTTTCCACTCTTCTGATTAGAGACAGGTCTGCTAAATCAGACTCCTTCACTTTGAGATATAGCCCAATCCCATTTCTTACTCTCCTCTTCCTTCTCTTATTCTCTGTCCTCCCTCCCTTTTGATTTCTCTTTCCCTTTTGCCTCCTTCCCTTGCCTGTGAGTCACCCTAGTGGGGTGCCTTTATGCAATGGTGGGGTAATGTTGTAATTGCCTACCATGTAAGGAAAATGGCATATGCCAGTTTGAGCTACAGAGATGGATATCCACACGCATATTTATAGCTGCCTCCCTCCCTGCTTGACTCTCTCTCCTTCCCTCCTGATTGCAAACAGGCTTAAGGGGGCTGCAGGCTCATGTCCCCAGCTCCCTGGGCTAGTTCATTGGGCTGTTTTACCTCCACACTTGGATTCCTTTCTCAAGCAGCTAGTTATCAATCATGGCGTTCTTTTTTTTCCTCCCATTATTCCCATGGGCCTGCTTTTCCCCACCTCTCAAATTCTCTCCTCTCTCTCCCAATCTCTGTATGTCTCTTTTTCTTTCCTTTCTCTTTCTTTCCCGAATCTCCCTGTCTGCCCTTTTCTTTCAATCTCGATCTATTTCTCTTCACTCCCAAACTTTTTCTCCTCTCAAACCCTTTCTCTTCTCTGTTAATCTCTTTCTCTTTCTCCTCCTTTCTCTTATATCTTTCTCTATACTTTTTAATCTTTCTCTGTCTCTGTCTCTCTGTCTCTCCTGTTTCTCTTTCCCAAATCTCCCTCTCTGTCTCTCCCTCTCTTTTAATCTTAATCAATTTTTCTCTTTCTCAATCTCTTTCTTCTCTCTCAATCTCATCCTTCTTTCTCAATCTCTTTATTTCTCCTCTTTTTTCTATGTCTTTCTCTATATTCTTTGTAATCTCTATGATTTTTTTATCTTATTTTTCATTTTTTCCATTTTTCTTCTCTTCTACTTTTACCTCTTTAAAATTTTCTTGGAAGAAATTCCATGCTGAAGATACACAGTCCCCATTTTCAAGGTATAATGATGGGAGATGAGACATTCTGTGTGAAGAGCACAAGCCAATATTGCTGGACTATAAAAAGGGAAGTCATGTGTAAGGAGACAAGAAGGATTAGAGTCAGGTTGTGAAACTTTAAACACTGTACAGATGAGTCTCCGTAGTCCTTTTACTATCCTGCTAGTGAGGAAAGTGAAGGGATGGTAATGTGGGCAAGGTGATGGAAGTGTGTGTGTGTGTCAGAACTGGAATTTGCCAAAGAAGATAGTTATTTTGAAGATCTGTGATAATGAAAATTGTACAAAAATGAGGACTGTTGGGTTATGGAAACGATACTGAACTCAGAGCCAGGAGACACGAGTTCTAGTCCTGATTCTGATAGAAACTTTCTTTGTGACATTGTAGGTCACTTTATCTTAGTGTCTTTATCTGAAATTATTCAACTGTGATTTTAATGAAGACCTGGAATACGTAATCACTAGGGTCTCTTTTAGTCCTAGTTCAGAGATTCCAATTCTATGAAGAACCTAAGAGTGTTAGCCCAGATGGAGCTTCACCACAAAGACACCTACCTTGAGGACCCCCTGGAGGTGTGACCCACCCAAATGGCAGATCTCAGCATGCAGCATTGTCACTCCAGGGGTTGAAAAGCTGATCATTCTCAGCTGACCTCACAGTTAGGAGTCTCTTCTGTATCTCCATGCTGAAAGAGGGCAAGGCAGCCCAGACTATCATAGGGCCCCTCCTGGTGGCTGTGCTAGAGACTGAAAAGGATGGAGACCATTAGGAAGGGTGTGTCTCTGAGGAAAATAAGGAAGGAAAAAAAGAGCAAAGATACAAGGGACTCTGTCCAGAAGCTGAGCTTGGAGGAAAAGGTAGGGCAAGACAAGGATAGAGGGATTAAAGAATCAATAGAGGCTAGAGTAGGTAGGCTGACCTATCTTTCTCTTTGTCTCTGTTTTCCAAGTCCTGGGACAGTATGCAAATAGCTATGTACATACAAGAAAATTATACACAAAGTAAATTGAGGAAATCTCAAAGTGGAAGCCACTAACATGGAGGGGAATCAAGAAAAATCTTACAGTTGAGACCTAAAGGAAGCCAGGGAAGCCAGGAATCAGAAAAAAGAGAGAGAAAGAATATTTTAGAAATACAAGTTATCATTGTAGTCATTCATCTCATTATTCCCAAAGCACTGTTACATTATTATGAACAGAAGGATGCATGTGTGGCGCAGGGCTGGGTCCTGTACACAGTGAGTCGCAAACACTTGTGGAATTAATATCTCATGCATTGAAGTAAAAAAAAAAAGGTCAAATGCCACCTTCTCCAAGCAGTACTCCTCAATCATCTCAGCCCAGTGGCCTCTCCTTCCTTTAAGTTCTCTAGAATTTCCTTCTTTTATCAGGCTTATGACACTAATGACCCAATATTGTCATTGTTCATTTTTTGTCTGTGTACATTGTTTTGCACGTATAATGTTCAGCAATATGTATTTGATGAATAGAGGCAGCTAGGAGTCCAAATGGCTAGAGGAGGGAGGAAAATCTGAATTCAAATCCAGCCTCAGACATTTACTAGCTGTGAGACCCTGGGCACATCATTAAACTCTCTTGGCCTCAGTTTCCTCATCTGTAAAATGGTGATGATAATAATAGCACCACTTCCAGCATTGTGAATATAAAATAACATAATAATTGTAAAGCACTTTGCAAGCCTTAAAGCAACATATAAATGCTAGTTATTATTTTGAAAATAATGAAAAATGTGGCGGGGAAGCATCTTTACCCCATGTTTATTTATAACAGAGGAAGAAAGAAAATGAACAGAGAGGGGAGGAGAGTGAATATGAAGGGAATGCAGATGAGAAAGGGAAGAAAGGAAAGGAGAAGCAATATAACAAATCTTTATCATACATGAAAAACATGGAAACATATATTGTACAAGAGTACATGTAGAACATATATTACCTGCTGTCTCTGGGAGAGGAGAAAAAAGGAAGGGAGGAGATTGCAAATGTCAAAAAATTATTTTAAAAATTGTATTAACATGTAAAAGATTGAAGAAAAAAGAAAAACAATTAAGAAAATTTCAAAACCTTTATTAATCATGTATAAATTAAATATAAAGGGCACCCCCTATTCCAGCAGACTTACCTCATTAGGCAGGATACCATTGAGTCATATGATTGACTAGCAGAAGTCCTCATGGGTGACATGTTCAGAAGTCAGGGCTTGGGAGCCAGACTCTCCAATCAGAGAGCCCCAGTAGGAATGATATCATTGGCCTTCTAAGAGAGGGGTGACTGCTCTTTTCCTCAGGCTCTCTCTCCCTGGCTGGACATGCAAGTTGCTCACTTTTCTGGAGCACTTAATGCTCCACTTGAACCTTGTCTGGGAGTAGGATCTGGGGAAGTGTGGCATGGCTTAGAGACTTTTTTTGTTAGGGCAGCCTGGTGACTTCTCTCTCTGCCTTTCTCTCTCTCTCTCTCTCTCTCTCTCTCTCTCTCTCTCTCTCTCTCTCTCTCTCTCTTCATCTCTTTGTCTCTGTCTGTCCCTCTTCTCTTTCTCCCTCTCTCTTTTTTTCTGTCTCTGTGTGTGTCTCTTTTGATAACTTTTACTAACATATAGTTATAAATTAACATACAAACTCCAAGGAATTTTACTTATAACAATTGGATGTTACATGCAAAGCACTGTGCTATAGCCTAGAAATACACCAGAAAAGTCAAGAAATCCCTATCTTATGTTCTCTTGGATGCTATAATAGAGTCCCAGCTAAATATAGGATAACTTCAGAAGGGGAACAGCTCTAACTGCTTGGGCATGTGTATGGAGGACAGAGTGAAGATCAGGAAAGGCTTTGAGCAGAAGGTGGCACCTGAACTGGGTATCAAGGGAAGCTAGTGATTCTAACAGGCAAAGATGAGAGAAAGGCATTGAGGACAGAAAGTCTGTGTGAAGATAGAGAGACGGGAAAGGAAATGCAGATATCACTTCCTCATCTCTGGGGTTAGGGCTATGGTGCTCCCATGATCTCAAAAATCCACTTAAATTTTTTTGGCCCTTCTTTTGTACCAGAGAAGTTTAAAATGTTTCTTTTTTGTTTATGGTACTAAAAGAATATGTTGATATTATACAATAGTAAACATATATTTTATGCCTTTCTGGGTTTTTAAATTTTTTCTGTGTCATCTGTAGTTTCCATAGAACTCCCCAAAATTTCCATTTAATTTCTTATGCCAACTCGTGGTATTTTGAAACCACAATGGAGAAAGTTCCAGAATGATCATAAAATGAAATAAGGCTTGAGAAGAAAACTGGAGGCAGATTAATAAGGCTTTAAATGGCAAGAAGCATCTTTTAACTGTCTACCATGTGCCAGATACTGTGCCATTAGGAATTAAAAGAAGGGCAAAAACAATCCCAGACTCCAAAGAGTTCACATTCTAATGGTGGGGATGGGCAGAGACAACATGCAATGACTGTGTACAAACAACAAAATTAGAGGAAATCTCAGAGGGAAGCCACTAACATGAGGGGGACCAATAAAGTCTTCTTACAATTAAGATTTGAAGAAAGACAGTGAATCCAGGAATCATAGACAAAGAGGAAGAACTTTTCAGGCATTACATTTTATCCTGGGGGTGCTGGGGAGTCACTGAATATTTTAGAGCAGAGGAGAGAGTAAACTCAATTGGCATGTTTCTGTTACACTCTCTAGCCCAACAGCTTTAAGGGTGTGATCAGAGAAAGGAGATGATATGAGCAGGAGGACAAAGAGTCAAAGTCATATATGGATGAATTTGCTAACAGGTCGAGTAGGAAAACAGTAATCAAACAAGGATGACTGACTAGGAAAAAAGGGAAAGAGCTAGCAACTGGAGTGTGTGCTGAGGTTAAAAAAAATTTTAAACTTCACATAGTGCTTTATTTTGACTCCTCTGGAGTCAAATAGAACAAGCTTGATGCCTCTCCATTTGGTTTTGGAAATATAATCAAGAATAAATATGAGTGAGGCAAGGGTTTATTAGGTAGCACACTGGATAGAGAACCAAGCCTGGAGTAAAGAAGACGTGGGTTCAATTCTGGTCATTCAAACACTACCTAGTTGTGTGACACTGGGTAAGTCATTTAACCCCAATTACCTAGCCCTTACCACTCTTCTCCTTGGAACTAATGCTTAGTATGGACTAGAAGACATAAAATGAAGCAGAAGGAGAGATGGAAGGACAAGAGGTTTTGATTGGGTGGGAATTGCATTTCAGAGTTCGAGATCATGAAGGTAATGCAATTATGAGTTACAGCAGAATCTAAGATGTGACCATCCTCGTTCCCAGCTGAGGGAGGAAGAAGAGGTAGATCATAGGAGTGGAGGAGGCTGAGCTGGGTGACAAGATATTTGAGTCTTGAGTATGAATGAAGGCTGATGTTGGAGTAGGGTACATTGTCTCCTTCACCTGATTCTGCATTGGGTCTACGAGAGGTAGAGCAACTTAAACTGAAGAATGTGGCCCCAGATGCTTAAGGAAGGAGTTGTTATGACTGGGGAAAGAAGTTCCAAGTCAAGACAAAAAGCATTTATTAAACTCCTCTTGGGTGCCAAATCCTGTGGAATGTGCAGAGGAGGCAAAGAAAGCTAAGAGATCGTCCGTGCTCAAGAAGGTGACAAAGAGAAAGGGAGGGACAGAGGAGGAAAAGGTCTAGGAAGGGGAGAGTGGAACTGAATGGGGATGATTATTGACAGGTAGCAAGACAAGGGGATTTTAGCCTTTGGGGAAGGCAAATGAATCACAAGACTAGGAGAAAGGTGTGTAAATATTCTGATCTAGCTGCTACCTTTGGTCTATAACAATGGAAGATGGCATTGGGATCTATGTCTGCTTTCTAATTATTGGGAAACTAGGGGTAGAGGTGGTGCTATATAAATGCCAGTCACTACCATCACCACCACCATCATCATCATTGTCATTCCTCACACAAAGCATTCCATCTCCTATCTCTGCTTTTCAGTGGGCTGTTCCCCATGCCTGGACTGAACACTTGCCATCTCTTCTTGAGTTCAGTCATTTAGTCATATTTGATTCTATGTTTTCCCGGTAAAGATACTGGAGTAGTTTGCCATTTCCTTCTCCAGTGGATTAAGAAAAATAGAGGTTAATTGACTTGCCCAGAGCCACAGAACTAGTAAGTATCTGAGATCTGATTTGAACTCAGATCTTCCTGACTCCAGGCCCTTTCTCTACCAACTGCACCACCTAAATCTTAGAATATTTCAATGTCCAAAGCAGCTCAGAACTACTCTCTTAGAACATTTCAATAATTCAAATTCCATATAAGACTTTTTCTGATTACCCCTAACTGCAAATACCTCCCTCCTCAAATTATCTTGTATTCATTTTCTCTGTATTTTGAATATGTTTCTATTCAGTGTTGAATATGTTTATATGTGACCTTCCTTCTAAAATTTAAAATATTTGGCATAGGGACGGTTTCATTTTTGTTCTGTATACCCTGTGCTTGGAACAGAGTAGACACTTATTAAGTGTGTTTTGACTAATGACAGAAGATAGTCTACTCCTCCTAGCTGTGTGCCTTAGCTCTGTTCCTTTCCCAGCTCTCCCTTTCCTTAGCTTTACCATTTCAACATGTGCCTTATATACCTCTCAGTTATCCTTAGATTTATCCTCCCTACTAGCCCTAGAATGAGTACCAGTACTAGAACAAGATCTCAGAAAGTGAGGCTTTGGGCATCATCTAATTACTGGGTTGGGTTCACTTTTCTCTCTATAGCCACCAGAAAGAATCTTATCCTTGTTTCAAGCAGGAGGATCCTGATTCCTGGGAATCCTGAGAGATTTCTCTTTCTCTCTGTTATCAGCCCTAGAGTCTCCCTTGCCTGCAGGAATGAGGTTGAATGGGAGCCTGAATCTCTGAGTAGGACAGCTCAGAACTGGCTTTGTTTCTGGGACACTGGGGCAGGGAATGGCAATGCAATTCTGCAGGAGCCAAGTCTCAGTAAACCCAGGGATTCTTTTATATCTATTGTCCTAATAAAAATAGAAGAGAGCAATCTACTTGGGTCTTCATTCTATATCTTTCACTTCTTCACATTTTAAATTTTTCACATAATAACAATTACAATAGCAACAACAAAAGTTAGCATGTATATAGAGCATTAAGGTTTGCAGAATGCTTTAAAAATTATCTGATTCTGGGGGGTTCCGGGTTAAGATGGCGGCAGAGTAAAAAGCAGCGCTTAACCTCTCCTGACCGAAACACACAAGACTCCTCAAGGGGACATAAAAACAAGTCCAGACGAATGGAGGAACCCCACAACAGGGTGCAGTGTGGAAGGTACGTGGAATTGGGACATTTCCATGCTATAAAATTAAATTAAAACTAAATTGCGGGCTGAGCAACCACCCCACCCCCACCCCTACCACACACACCACCTATAGCACCGAAGCCAGTTAAAAAGAAATAGAGCAAGTTTGGGGCACCCATCGAGTCATTGGCAGCTCCAGGGCCTGTTCCTGAGAGCAGCAAGATTTAGGACCCCAAAAAGCTGAGGAACGCACAGGGACTCTGAGCGTGGACGCAGAGTGTAGGCACGGGTGGAGACACTGGCGGAGGCGGACACAGGTGGGAGCGAAGGCTCTGAAACCCTGAGTGGGGAACCAGTGCAGACGGGTATACGACTGTGGAAGCAGCACCCTGAGACTTGCAAAGGAGCCTCCTGCAGAGGATCAAGCAAGAGGGTCCACCAGGGGGCTTGACCTTGGAAAAAACCAGACCTCAGACCTTAGGAGCCAAAAGACCACAGACAAACCCTGAGCGCGAGGATAAAGCTGAGAAGCTGCTGGGCTAACAATGGCTACCCAGATTCAGGAAGTCCAGAAGAAAGAGAGAAAGATTAACAACAAGAAAAAGAAATCTTTAACACTCGACAACTTTTACACAGAGAAAATTCAGACTACCGAGCAATCAGAAGAGGAGAAAAAACAAGCAATCACATCCGAACCATCCCAAGATAATCAAAACTGGCCACAAGCTCTTGAAATGTTCAAAACTGAGATGATGAGAAAGATGGAAAAGATTTGGTCAGAGAAATGGGAAGTAGCTCAAAAGGAAACCAGGCAAGAAAATAACAGTTTAAAAGGCAGAATTTCGCAATTGGAAAGTGAGGCAAGTCAACTGAAGACCAGAAATGACCATATTGAAAAGGAAAACCAGTCCTTAAAGGCTAGAATTGAACAATTAGAAGCTAATGATCTCTCAACACAACAAAAACAAATAAAACAAAGCCAAAGAACTGAAAAAATAGAAGGAAACATGAAATATCTCAATGAGAAAGTGACAGACCAAGAAAACCGGTCTAGAAGAGACAATTTGAGAATCATCGGTCTCCCTGAAAAGGGAGAAATTAATAGAAATTTGGACTCCATACTAAAAGAAATTATTCAGCAACATTGCCCGGAAGTTCTACAACAAGAGGGCAATATAGACATTGAAAGGATCCATAGATCACCATCGACATTTGATCCAGATAAGAAAACGCCCAGGAACATAATTGCCAAATTCAAGAGCTTCCAAGTAAAAGAAAAAAATCTTACAAGAAGCCAGAAAGAGATAATTCAAATACCAAGGAGCACCAATCAGGATCACACAGGATCTGGCAGCCTCCACACTAAAAGACCGCAAAGCTTGGAATATGATATTCAGAAAGGCAAGAGAGCTGGGCCTGCAACCATGGATCAACTACCCATCAAAATTGACTATATACTTCCAGGGGAAAATATGGGCATTCAACAAAATTGAAGATTTCCAAGTATTTGCACAGAAAAGACCAGGGCTAAATGGAAAGTTTGATATCCAACCACAAAAATCGAGAGAAGCATAAAGAGGTAAATAAGAAACAGAGGGGAAAGAAAGAAAACTCATAATTTTTTAAATTTGCCTTTTTAAGGGCCTCAGTAAGATCTAATTATCTGTATTCCTATGTGGAGAAATGCTATGTATAATTCTCTATAGTGAACTCCATTCACTATTAAGTATTCACTATTATAGTGGTCGGAAGAATGATTTATGGGGAGAGGGTGGAGTGTTGAATGGTCTAAGATGATATGGGGGGTGGGAAAGAGGAGGGTGAATGGAGGGGGACACCAGGAGAAACTTGAGAGAATAAGAAAAATAGGATAATCTATTACACAAAAAGAGGGCATGGGATGGGGAGGGGACAAATACTATTATAAGAAGGAGAGGAAGAGAGCATCAAGAGGTAATTTTTAAACCTTACTCTCAGCGTAATCAACTCGGAGAGGGAAGAGTAGCTATACTATCCATTGGGATATAAAACTCTATCTAACCCTACTGAGAAAGTCAGAAGGGATAAACCAAGGGGAGCAGGGGAGAGGGGAGGTCAAAAAAGGGAGGGGAGAAGAAGGGGGAGGGAATTTATTAGGCCTTCAAAACAAAAATAGGAGAATAACAAGGGAGGGGTTAGAAAGGGAAGTCAATCAAGGGAGGGGATAAGGGATACCAGCTTATTAGCAAACCACTGGTTTAAAAGGAAATAGGTTAAGAAGAAGGAGTAGGAATAGGGGAGAATACAAAAATGTCAGCGAATGCACAGCTGATAATTATAACTCTAAATGTGAATGGGATGAACTCACTCATAAAACGGAAGCAAATAGCAGAGTGGATTAGAAACCAAAATCCCACCATATGTTGTCTACAAGAAACATATATGAGATGGGTGGACATACACAAGTTTAAGGTTAAGGGCTTGAACAAAATCTTTTGAGCATCAAATGAGAAAAAGAAGGCAGGAGTGGCTATTGTGATTTCTGACAAAGCCAAAGTAAAAATAGATATGATTAAAAAAGATAGGGAAGGTCATTACATCCTGATTAAAGGCAGTATAAACAATGAGGAAATAACACTGCTCAATATGTATGCACCAAGTGGCATAGCATCCAAATTCATAAAAGAGAAACTGTCAGAGCTCAAGAAGGAAATAGATAGTAAAACCATAATAGTGGGAGATCTAAATATTCCTCTTTCAGATCTAGATAAATCAAACCAAAAAATATATAAGAAAGAGGTAAGAGAGGTGAATGAAGTCCTAGAAAAATTAGATTTAATTAACATGTGGAGAAAAATAAATAGGGACAAAAAGGAATACACCTTCTTTTCAGCTGCACATGGTACATTCACAAAGATTGACCATGTTATAGGGCATAGAATCATTACAAACAAATGCAAAAGAGCAGAAATAATAAATGTAACCTTCTCAGATCATAATGCAATAAAAATAATAATTAGTAAGGGCACCTGGACAGGAAAATAAAAAACTAATTGGAAATTAAATAATATGATTCTCCAAAACCAATTTGTCAAAGAAGAAATCATAGAAGCAATCAAGAATTTCATTGAAGAAAATGACAATGATGAGACATCCTACCAAACTCTGTGGGATGCAGCCAAGGCAGTACTCAGGGGGAAATTTATATCCTTGAGTGCATATTTTAACAAATTAAGAAGGGCAGAGATTAATGAATTGGGCATGCAACTCAAAAAATTAGAAAGTGAGCAAATTAAAAATCCCCAGATGAAAATTAAATTAGAAATACTAAAAATCAAGGGAGAAATCAATAAAATCAAAAGTAAAAGAACTATTGAATTAATAAATAAGACCAGAAGCTGGTACTTTGAGAAAACAGATAAAATAGACAAAGTACTGGTCAATCTAATTAAAAAAAGGAAAGAAGAAAACCAAATTGACAGTATCAAAGATGAAAAGGGAGACCTCACTTCTAATGAAGGGGAAATTAAGGCAATCATTAAAAACTATTTTGCCCAATTATATGGCAATAAATATAACAATTTAGGAGATATGGATGAATATTTACAAAAATATAAACTGCCTAGATTAACAGCAGAAGAAATAGAATACCTAAATAATCCTATATCAGAAAAAGAAATTGAACAAGCCATCAAAGAACTCCCCAAGAAAAAATCGCCAGGGCCTGATGGATTCACAAGTGAATTCTATCTGACATTCAAAGAGCAACTAATCCCAATACTATACAAATTATTTGATATGATAAGCAAAGAAGGAGTCCTACCAAATTCCTTTTATGACACAAATATGGTACTGATTCCAAAGCCAGGGAGATCAAAAACAGAGAAAGAAAACTACAGACCAATCTCCCTAATGAACATAGATGCAAAAATCTTAAATAGAATACTAGCAAAGAGACTCCAGCATATAATTAAGAAGATCATCCACCATGATCAGGTGGGATTTATACCAGGAATGCAAGGATGGTTCAACATTAGGAAAACCATCCACATAATTGACCATATCAATAGTCTATCAAACAAAAATCACATGATTATCTCAATAGATGCTGAAAAAGCTCATAGGTAGGACGAGCTAACATAATAAAAATGACCATTCTACCCAAATTAATTTACCTATTTAGCGCCATACCTATCAAACTACCAAAAAACTTCTTTACTGGATTAGAAAAAACTATAACAAATTTCATTTGGAATAACAAAAGATCAAGAATATCAAGGGAAATAATGAAAAAAAATGTAAAGGAAGGTAGCCTAGCAGTACCAGATATTAAGCTATACTATAAAGCAGCAGTCATCAAAATGGTGTGGTACTGGCTAAGAGATAGAAGGGAGGATCAGTGGAATAGACTTGGGGTAAATGACATCAGCAAGACAGTGTTTGATAAACCCAAAGAGCCCAACTTTTGGGACATGAATCTACTATTTGACAAAAATTGCTGGGAAATTTGGAAAACAATATGGGAGAGATTAGGTTTAGATCAACATCTCACACCCTACACCAAGATAAATTCAGAATGGGCTAATGACTTGAATATAAAGAGGGAAACTATAAATAAATTAAGTGAACACAGAATAATATACTTGTCAGATTTTTGGGAAAGGAAAGAATTTAAAACCAAGCAAGAGTTAGAGAAAATTACAAAATGTAAATTAAATGGTTTTGATTATATTAAGCTAAAAAGCTTTTGTACAGACAAAAACAATGTAGTCAAAATCAGAAGAGAAACAACAAATTGGGAAAAAATCTTTATAACGAAAAACTCTGACAGGGGTCTAATTACTCAAATATACAAGGAGTTAAATCAATTGTATAAAAAATTAAGCCATTCCCCAATTGATAAATGGGCAAGAGACATGAATAGGCAATTTTCAGGTAAAGAAATCAAAAGTATCAATAAGTACATGAGAAAGTGTTCTAAATCTCTAATAATTAGAGAAATGCAAATCAAAACAACTCTGAGGTATCACCTCACACCTAGTAGAATGGCTAAAATGAAAGAAGGGGAGAGTAATGAATGCTAGATGGGATGTGGCAAAATTGGGACATTAATGCATTGCTGGTGGAGTTGTGAAGTGATCCAACCATTCTGGCTGGCAATTTGGAACTACGCTCAAAGGGCTATAAAAGACTGCCTGCCCTTTGATCCAGCCATACCATTGCTGGGTTTATACCCCAAAGAGATCATAGATAAACAGACTTGTACGAAAATATTTATAGCTGCGCTTTTTGTGGTGGCAAAAAACTGGAAAACAAGGGTATGCCCTTCAATTGGGGAATGGCTGAACAAATTATGGTATATGCTTGTGATGGAATACTATTGTGCTAAAAGGAATAACAAACTGGAGAAGTTCCAGGTGAACTGGAGAGACCTCCAGGAACTGATGCAGAGCGAAAGGAGCAGAGCCAAAAGAACATTGTACACAGAGACTGATATACTATGGTAAAATCAAATGTAATGGACTTATGTACCAGCAGCAATACAAAAACCCAGGACAATTCTGAGGGATTTATGGTAAAGAACGCTGCCCACATCCAGAGGAAGGACTGCAGGAGAGGAAACATATAAGAAAAACAGCTGCTTGAACGCATGGGCTGGGGTGGACATGATTGAGGAGGTGGACTCGAAACTACCACACCAATGCAACTAACAACAATTTGGAAATAGTTCTTGATCAAGGACACATGCCAAAACCAGTGGAATGGTGTGTCGGCCATGGGTGGGGGGAATGTGGGGGTGAAGGGGAAAGTAGGAGCATGAATCATGTAACCATGTTAAAAATGAATATTAATAAATGTTTAAAATTTTAAAAAAAATTATCTGATTCTCACAACAACCCTATAAGGTATATGCTCTTATTATCCCCATTTTATAGATGAGGAAATTTAGTCAATTAGAGGTTTATACTTGTCCAGGGTCTTGTAGCTAATAAGTGTCTAAGAGGCAAAGTACAAATTCTGATCTTTCTGACTCTAGGTCCTGCCTTGTTCTTCCCCTTTCCCTCTCCTCCTCCCCCTTCCCACCTCTTGCCATATCACCATATTATGCCTTGTCACTGCAGACCAAAGAAAGAAGACCTGTATTCTGTGTGGGAGAGTTGGGATTGGCCAAGAGTGTGGCCAATTAAAAGAGATCATGAATGTGCTTTGCAAATCTATGGCATGGGGAACAAGCTTCACCCATTGGAGTGTCTCTCACATCCTTGGACTGTTCTTATGTGTCTGACACATTTCTCCCCCAATTCAACCTTTTCTGTCTTAGAGACCCTGAGTATCTCCTTTGACTCTCTGTCTGTCAATCTGACAATAGGCAAAGGAACACATCTGGGAGAGAAACTTTTGGGCCCCAGGCCTCAGTGGAGAAGAGGTCAGCAGGCAGGGAAGAGACAAATTTCTAGCTCATGGTCTTCTGGGATTTATTGGCCATAACTTATGGATCTCCCCTCAGAGTCTTTGGTGCTCTCAAATATACATCAGAGATGCTGTTCCTTCCTCTCCTCACACTTCCTCTTTAACTTGTATGTGACCTGTATTACATTCCTTTGCTTTTGTTTGTAAGTCACTTTCCAAGTGTTAAATTTTTATAGTAACTGTTAGTTACTATAATTAGTGTTACTATAATTATATTAGTAATCTATAGTATAGATTCTATAGTTACTCTCTCCCCCAAATCCTAGTGGTAGCCTCCTAGATTAGGACCATGCATCCCTCATCAGACTGAGGACTCCCCAAAATCATGGACCACTGTGTCCCCCACTCCGTGTGCCACTACACCCTACAAGGTGCAACATATGATGAATTCTCAACACAAGACTGAGTGACTTTCTGCTAAAGAATGGGGGCAGGAAGAGATTAGGAGGAAGGAGTAAATCATCTTTATTTTTAGGAGACAGAGATGAGTATGGGAGAGAGGGGTGATTTCAGAAGCCAAAGAGAAACACAAGTGAGAACAAGAAGTAGGTAAACTGAAAGGTGGACAACTAGAGTGGGGAGTGGGGTAGATTGGGCAATAGAATCAGATTCCATCAGATGTAAATAATTTTGCAAGAAGCCATTTTGGACCAGCATGATTGCCAGTTACTGAGTTAGAACACAGAATGCAGAGATGGCATTGAGCTGGCATGAGACCAAAAGTCAGTTGAGATGTGCCCATAAAAGGAGAGAAACCTAGAACATTTCGAGATGCTGGTGGGAGGGCAGGAACCTCTCAGGATTGTCTCTTAGCTAGGTTACTGATATCTGGTAGGATTAGGTGCCTAGGCTTCTCATTGGCATCCAGCTTTAGTCATCATTCAACATCCATGTACAAATCTACTAATTATCAACAAGAAGATCAACTATAAAATCAAAATCATCTTGAACTGAGATAACCATCAAACAGAGTCAAGCCTCTGGCCTGGCCAAGGCAATCTGCCAGGCAGGCTTCAGGATATCAGCTTCTTTAGGAAGATTTAGCATAACTTCATTACATAGATAAGGTTTAGGATTCATCCTTAATCCCTCTTTCCTCAATATTTCCCAACTTTTCCTTTACCTTATTTATCATCATTAAACTAGTTAATATAAAAGAAGCTGGTGCTGACCTAATTTATTCTCAACATTCCAAGGGGAAGTCTGTCAGTGACCAATTCTGGACTTACCTGAAGACATCTTTAAGCTTATTGATTTAAATAAGCTTAAATTTCTAGGCTTAAATTTAACAATCACAGTCAGAAATAGTGTTCAAGTTTATTACTCTTGGATTCATTTTATAAACTAATTATTAATTGAGGGAAACCAGTTACTCCCTCATTAGTCAGTGGTAATAGGTGGAGTCAAGTGAGCAACGTATTCCTGTCAGCTGATTCATCATAAACCACATTCAGCCGCAGGATCACTAAAACAGATTCTAAGTAAGCTCACTTTGCCATCCACATAGGAGGTTTCACTAATACCTCCTATTGCTCCACCAACTCAAAGGACTTTTCTATTTTACACAGGGAAATTTAAAAAAAAAACCCAACACTCTGCTCCCATCAAGGTAGGAAGGAAGGAGGGAAAGAAAAAAGGAAGGAAGGGAGAGAAGGAAAGAAGGAAGGAAAGAGAAGGAAGGAAAGAAGGAGGGGAGGGAGGAAAGGAAGGAGAGAAAGAAGGAAGGAAAGAAAGAAGGAAAGAGAGAAGGAAGGGAGAAAAAGAAAGAAAAAAGAGAAAGAAAGAAATAACAATCTGTTTTCTTTATGATAGAGGTTGATCTCAAACTAAAATCCCTGTTTCCTAAATGGCAATAGCATCGATAGGTGGGGAGGGGAAGAACGTATAATGAATAAAAATAAAATTATTAAATGTAATATTAATAAAATATTGTGGTTGCCATTATAAAATCAACTCTCAAGTAAGGAGTGGGTCAGTAGCTCTCAACAATGTAATTTTAATTTAAAAATGGAGGTATAGGGGGGGGAAAAGGGAATGTAGGAAGGGGACAGAAAATCTCACCTGTCTAGAAAAATACCCTAAGCTGAAATCCAAAGCTCACCAGTCCACTTAACCCTCAAAGCCCTCCAGTGATCCCCAACCTCAAGAGAGAGCGCTCCACCCCACACCTTTTATCCTCCGTGCCCCATACGTCTCTAAAGGTACCCAGGCAAAAATGGGGTGCAGCGTAGGACAAACTTAGGGATTGGTTCCTATCCTCACAAAGGTAAAGGGAGAAGAGCAAAGAAAAGGGAGAGTGAGATGGGGGGTTGGAGGAGAGAAAGAACAAAACCTCTTATTATGTGGGCTGATTACTAATGTAGCTCAACAGTAGGCTCAACAGATTCTTTGGGGAAGCATTTATTGTGCTTGAGAAAGCTAGCAGTGTGTTTTATTTATTTAAAACCCTTACCTTCCATAGTTCTAAGGCAGAAGAGTGATAAGGGCTAGGCAATGCAGGTTAAGTGACTTGCCCAGGGTCACACAGCTAGGAAGTGTCTGAGACCAGATTTGAACTTGGGACCTCCCATCTCTAGGGTTCTCAATCCACTGAGCCACCCAGCTGCCCCCTTGTCTATTGCTTTCAGAGATGGAGAGACTGATAGCCTCCTTAAGGCTGTTGACAACAGTTGATTCCTCGAGATCAACTTTTCCCACCCTTGTGATTACAGTCATATGAGGACCTTGGTTTCCAAGAAGAGCAGTGGCAACTCCAGGTTCTGGAGCTATTCGATTACTCCTAGGGACTTATCATTCTTAGGAGTGTCAGATCCCTACTTCCACCCCAACTCTTGCAGGTTAAATCACAGAATCAGATGAAGGCTTGATTGGTCAGCCCCCACGGGACGTCTAGAGTTGGGCAGCTGTGGTCATCTGTGTCAGCTAGAGCACAGCACAGGCTGGTGAGGAGGCAGCCATCCTTTCTCTGACTTTGGCAGTTCTGGCTAGTGGATGGTGATTTAGGGCTTTGGTGCACGTTGTCATGGCTATAAATTGGAAAACACTGCCCTTTCCTGGGAGAACTATCTAAGCAAGGCTTCAGAAAAATCACCTTCTCTCCCCTCCCCACTGCCCCCTTTCCTGTTCATTTCAGGTTTCTGTGGGGAGATGTGTGTGCAGTAATTAAACTGGGCAGAAGTGAAGAGGCAGGGAATGAGGGGCTTACTGACCCCCTGGCCCTTATATGGCTGATTAAATTCAACTCTTATGACTTAAAAAAAGCATGGGATTATGGATCTATCTTTTCTTTGACTTTTATGACCTAAGTGGATTGTAAAAGATTGCAATATTATGTAAAAGAATTATTTCTGTTACATTGATATAATTTTGCCTTTTAGGGGGCTTATGAAACTTCTAGTAGGGGTTCAAGTTTTCTCTGAGGCCCAAACCGATGCTTGAGCATGATAATATAAACTATTTTTTACATCTATATTTTCTGTGTTGTGATAAATATATATTTGGTAGTAGTCACACATTAAATGAACTCAGAGGAAATATCTATCCCATAAAGTTATCAATTTTTTTCTGTCTCTTTCTCTCTGTGTCTCTGTCTCTGTCACTGTTTCTCTGTCTCTGTCTCTGTCTGTCTCTCTCTCTTAGGCTTTGTTACTCCTTTCCTCTGAGGAGGAAGAGAAGGGAATATGGTGTTCTCTGGTGCCCAGCTCTGCTACCTTTAATTTGTGGCAGCAATAAGACCCTATCCCTGGGCAGGAATTGTATCTTTCCTATGAGGATGGGAGCTCCCTGAAAGTCAATCTGATGGAGTGACTGAAAAATGGCAAAAGTTGGCTTCTGGCTCACTAATATTAGCTATATGCCCCTGGATAAGGCATTTCATCTTTATAGGTCCCTATTTTCTCATCTGCAAAATGGGAAGACTGGACTAAATAATCTCTGTTTCCTTCCAGCTATGAATCTTGCTTCCCAAGTGGTGCCTGGCATAGAAAGTTGGGAAATCATCCGATGAATGTGATCAGCATAGTGGACTGTATAATATTTGGGTTCCTAAATACTTAATCACCCTTCATCACAGGATTTTTTGTTCAAGGAAGATAACCACTTCAGCACACATTCCATTTAGCTTTGCCTGTATAGACACAGGCTGGTTAAAACTCTTCAGGTTAGCCTGAGAACAAATTGACCAGGCTCTCATGACTTCATTGCTTCATTGTGCATTCTTGCCAATCTCCAAACACATCCCATCTGATTATTTTTATTCTCTGTATTCATTTCTCTATTTGATGGGCATTTTTAGGAGCCTCCTAAGTGATGAGCTCTGTGGTAGACATTGGGCATACAAAGACAAAAATTAAATAGTCTCTGACCTCAAGGAACTTTCATTATAGGTTTGGGAAGTTACACATATATAGGGAAGTAAATAAAAATAATACAGTAATTTTCCAAGAGATGACATAAACAGTGGGAAGAGAATTAGCCCCTGAGTGATCAGAATAGGTCTTGGGTAGGAGATAGTACTTGAGCTGAACTTTAAAGAAGCCGAGGATTCTAAAAGATGAGCTAAGAGAATGTGGACTTCACCCCAGGCACAAAGATGGGAGATAGAATACTGAGTTTGGGGCACAACTTGTCAGCCAGTTTGACTGGAGCATAGAGTTCATGAAGGGGAGTGAGATACCATAAACACGGGAAAGTGACTGGGAGCAGCTAAATGGCTCAGTGGTTGGAGAGCAGGTCTAGAGACTTCAGAGGTTCTGGGGACAGGTCTAGATCTGGCCTCAGATGCTTCCTGGTTGTATGAACCTCAGCAAATCACTCCAATCCAACTACCTAGCCCATATTGCCCATCTGCATTGAAGCCAACACTTAGTATTGATTCTAAGAGCTTAAAAAAAGGAAATAAGAAAGTAGTTTGGAACCAAGTATTAAGAAGTGTGCATGGGCAGCTGGGTAGCTCAGTGGAGTGAGAGTCAGGCCTAGAGACAGGCGGTCCTAGGTTCAAACCTGGCCTCAGCCACTTCCCAGCTGTGTGACCCTGGGCAAGTCACTTGACCCCCATTGCCCACCCTTACCACTCTTCCACCTATGAGACAATACACCGAAGTACAAGGGTTTAAAAAAAAAAAGAAGTGTGCATTTCATCACTGAGACAAGAGGAAGCCAACTGAGCTTCTTTTCAGACCTGGGCTTTGGGAGGATCTCTTTTGCAGCTATATGGCTCTGGGCAAGGCATTTGCCCAAGGTCACATAGAGGAGGAATTAGAGAAGGGAGGAAAGAGAGGAGGTAGGAAGCCCAAATAGACTTATTGCAAATTTACAACTATGTCCAAAAAACTACTCAACTTTATATATCCTTTGACCTAGCAATACCACTACTGGGTCTGTACCCCAAAAAGTTCAAAGGAAAAGGACCTTTATAGGCAAAAGTATTTATAGCAATTTTTTTCATGGTGGCAAAGAATTGAAAACTGAAAAGATGCCATCAATTGAGGAAGAGCTGAAAAAATTGTGATATATGAATGCAATAGAATACTATTGTGCTGTCAGAATATTGGTGGTGAAAAAGATTGCTTGTGTTTCAGGAAGAACTGGAGCACAGGGATTGGAAAGAAATGCCAGTCCTTAAAAGGCTGATACCACTTCCAAAAAGATAATCCATCCTGTTCTCCTCACCTTTTTCCATTTGGGACCCAGTTCATTATCCACCTCTAGTGCCTGCCCAAGTAGTTTATCTATCTATCTATCTATCTATCTATCTATCTATCTATCTATCTATCCATCTATCTATCTTCTATCCATCTATCTGTCTATCTATGTATCTATCTCTTCACCTATGTATCTACCCATCCATCTATATATCTATCCATCTCTATGTATCTATCTCTCCATCAATCTATCTATCCATGTATCTCTCTCTACCTCTCTATGTGTCTATGTATCTATCTCTCCATCTATCTATCTGTCTGTCTGTTTATCTATCCATCCATCCATCCATCTCTCCATTTATCTGTCTATTCATCTATCTATCCATCCTCCATCTGCTGTCTACCTCTCTCTCTCTCTCTCTCTCTCTCTCTCTCTCTCTCTTTCTCTCTCTCTCTCTCTCTCTCTCTCTCTCTCTCTCTCTCTCTCTCTGCCTGCCTATCTATAGATATTAATATATAGATAATGGAATTCTTAGAGACATACAAATGTTTATATTTGTTTTATGTGTAAATGCATTTGCATTTAATATATTATATAAGTATGTGTGTAGATATGTGCACCTGCAAGATCATGATGACCCATTTGGAGAGAAATGCCTTCACCCCACCCGGTGCTCTCCAATCCAGGCAGGGTGCTGAACTGGCCCTCAGCCCTTATTTACTCCGACTAGCCTGGAAACTGGACTGCATAGTAGTCAGGAGGTGGGTTGCCCAGGCTCCATGCCAGGAAATAGTGTGAGGAGGAGAGGGAACATCCCTCTCCTGCAGATGGAAATCCTCTCTTTGGAGGGTGGCAGGCGGCTGAGTTGGCAGGAGATAGGAGGCATGCTGAGATGGCGGGTGGCGGCTGGCTGGAGCTAGGGCAGGAAGCCAGCGCTGTCAGAGATAGATGGCCTTGAGAGGAGAAGCAGGAGGGAGTCTGTGCCTGGTTTTGAGGAAGGGAGTGGGATAGGGACAGGCAAAGAGGAAGGGAGCCAGGCAGGAGTGCTGAGCAAGAGGCCAGGTCAAGGAATGAGGTCACCAGAGATGTGCCCATATGTGTGCAGGCTAAGAATGGAAAGGATACTCGGAGGTGCGTGTCCACAAGTTCTGCTGTGAATCAGAGATTTGGGGTCAAGAAGGAACCCCCTTATTATTTCACATCCTTTGGTTCATTCCCAAGAATTTTGGAGCCACTTCTTTTGGCAGAGTTGTCAGGCAGGACCTTTGCTCTGTTTCTGCTTCCACCCAAAGACAGCTAAGTGGCACAATGGAATTGAGTGTTGGAAGATTTAAGTTCAAATTTTACCTCAGATACTAGTTCTGTGACTCTGGGCCTGTAACTATACCTCAAAGCCCAAGACTCCTTATCCGTAAAATGGGAATGATAATAGTGCCTACCCTACTGAGAATAACATGAATTAACATGTAAAGAGCTTTATTAGTCTTAAAGCATTATATAAATGTTAGCATTATGATTATTACCACCACCACTCTGGGAGATGCTCTCAATATTTCCCAAACTTCTTTTTCAACTAAAGAACTAGTTTACTGACATCATTGGATTATAGGATGAGCTACATATTTAAGTAATAAAATCTCAGCTATATAGACTTTATATCTCTATATTTTTAAAGCAAATATTTTAAAATTATATATATGCATACATATATATACATATACATATTTATTTGTTTGTTTGTTTTTTTGAACCCTTACCTTCTGTCTTTGAATCAATAATGTGTATTGTTTCTAAGGCAGAAGAGCGGTAAGGGCTAGGCAATGGGGGTTTAGTGACTTGCCCAAGGTCACACAGCTAGGAAAGCCAGGTTTGAACCAAGGACCTCCTGTCTCTAGCTCTCAATCCACTGAGACACCCAGCTGCCCCCACTTTCAAATTATATTGTATCTTTGTCCAAATTTGTATAGATACAGGATGTCCCAAATAGTGCTGTTTTAAGCTTTAGCAGCTTAGAAAATTTTGTGGAGGTAGCTTGTGCAAATGTAATTTGCCTTCTTTGACAAATTAGAATCAGGTTTTGCTTCTTTAGCAGAGTCTTACTCTACTATGATCTGTTTTTAATCTCACTATGCTTTGTATTTTTAATAAATGTTCAGATTTGCTATGACATTTTGTGTGTAGACGTAATGATTTATGATTTTTATCAATATCTACCAGCTTTTCTTACAGCCCTGTTCAGTGTTGTGTATTCTTCAGAGTAGCTGAGAATGCTAAGGCTCTAAAACTCAGACTTCCTATTCCCTCCCTAAATTGTCAGAGAATGTAGCATTGTATTGCTGTCAGCTTTAACTCAGCTCAGATTCACAGTACGATTTCAGGGGTCACAGGAGCATATAATCAGCACCCATAAAGTTTCTTAAATAGGGATCCCAAACAAGGAGTTTTGGAGAAATTCAGAAAAAAAAGGGAAAAAAACACAAATGCAGTCCTTGAAGGATAATAAAGTTTGACAGGTAACAAGCTTTATATCGAGATGATAAAGAAACTCAAATGAATAGCAACTAGACCAGGAGTCAGGAGTTCCAGTTAAATCACTAATTGATTGCATGATCTTAGGCAAAATTCTTCTTTCTAAATCTTAGTTTCATGATCTATAAAATGAAATAATTGGACTGATCGACTTTTTTAAGGATTCTGGAGCTTTGAGATTCTAAGGTTCTAAGGCTTAATAACTTTTCCCTGATTCAATATGGGCTATTTGGAGCCATCGATTATGCAAATAATAGCCCAAGACCTCATTAATGCAACATTTTTTTATTTAGAGATCCTATAAAAGCCATCAGTCCTAGAGAAAAAGTCTTGGTCTTAAGGAACAAACAATTTAACAACAAAGGAAAAATTTAAATAACAAGAGAGCATCATTCCCTGCTTCCATAAATAAACAGGAACCATCTTTTATAACTCTCAACAGACCAGGGACCTTCAAGGGAAAAATCTATGAAGATGGGGCAGTTAGGTGGCTTAGTAGAAGAGTTTGGGCTTGAAGTAAAGAGGACCCAAATTCAAATTTGGCCTTAGATACTAGCTGTATGATCCTGGGCAAGTCATTTAACCCTGCTTGCCTCAATTTCCTCATCTCTAATGTGAGCTGGAGAAGGAAATGATAAACCACACCAGTATCTTTGCCAAGAAAACACCAAATGGGGTCACAAAGAGTTGGACACAACTTAAATGACCAAACAACAAAATGAAAACCATGCCTTAGAAAATGGAAATCATGCCTTAACATATATCAGTTGTTCCCCCTTTCCCCTTCAATGAGTATTCAGCATGGAGATCTACTGCAGCTCCCTTGGAGCTGGATTAACTTCAGATCTCACCCTGGTTGCCAGTTCCCTCTGTGCCTAGCTGATCGCCTGGGTTCCTGCCCTCATGGACAGGATTCCTCATGGAATTGCCTGAAATTCTTGGATGTAATGAATCTTTTGCCCAAGAAAATGGACTGATAAAGAATAAAAGAAATCTCTTGGGTTTTTTTCTGGGGCAAGAAACTATAGAGATTTGGATATTTTAGAAAACACTAGCACAAAGAAATAATAAATAACTTGGAAGTGATTTGGTTTTGAAAAAAATTTTAATGACTATTTATTTCTCATATGCATGTGAAAATAATTTTTAACATTTTAGAAGTAATTTTTTTTAAACCCTTGTACTTTGGTGTATTGTCTCATAGGTGGAAGATTGGTAAGGGTGGGCAATGGGGGTCAAGTGACTTGCCCAGGGTCACACAGCTGGGAAGTGGCTGAGGCCGGGTTTGAACCTAGGACCTCCTGTCTCTAGGCCTGACTCTCACTCCACTGAGCTACCCAGCTGCCCCTTTAGAAGTAATTTTTGCATTCCAAATTCCCTCCCTTCTCCCTCTTCCCCCCTACTTGAGGAGACAAACACTTTGATATAGATTATATATGTACAGTCATGCAAAACATGAATAACTGTGATTTTTAAAAATTGTAATATGTATTTATAATATAAATTGGCATTTGCTTAATTTAGATAACTCAATACCATTATTTAGCATCTAATTATTAAAGATATATTGAATTTTAAAAAACCCTTTACTCAGTATTATTGCACGACATTGTCCTTAAGTTTCTTCCAATAAACAGCAGCTTTCTTGTCACACCAATGTGGGCACTTGAAACAAGGCCCTTCATTAAGGGCCACTTGATGTGACTCTATTATATAAATACAAGATAATTAAAGAAGGGAGAAAAACTAACTAAGGAGATCAAAAAAGACTCTGTGAAGGAAATTGATACCTGAGCTGAATCTTGAAATAAGTTAAGGATTATAAAAGGTGGTAGGTAAGCATTGAGTATGTTCTAGGCAAAAAGGTCAGTCCGATAAAAGTATAATGGCTGGAAATGGAAAGCCAGATTCAGAGAACTAAAAATAGATGAGCTTGGTTGACATGTGGAACATTTAAAGGTTAGTAACATGAATTAAGTCTAGGCCCATATGCAGTATGGAGAGAGACTGTGAAGGGCTTTACATTACAGGCAGATGAGTTTGGTTTTTTTATTAATTTTTAGAAAAATTTTCCATGTTTACATGATTCATGTTTTTACTTTCCCCTTAACCCCCTCAAGCTCCCCCCCATAGCTAATTCACATTTCCACTGGTTTTAACATATGTCATCAATCAAAACTTATTTACATATTATTGATAGTTGCATTGGTGTGGTCCTTTCAGGTCTACATCCCCAATCATGTCCTCATCAACTCAAGTGTTCAATCAGTTGTTTTTCTTCTGTGTTTCCTCTCCTGCAGTTCTTCCTCTGAATGTGGGTAGCGTTCTTTTCCATAAGTCCCTCAGAATTGCCCTGGGTCATTGCATTGCTGCTGGTACAGAAGTCCATTACATTTGATTTTACCACAGTGTATCAGTCTCTGTGTACAATGTTCTTCTGGCTCTGCTCCTTTCACTCTGCATCAATTCCTGGAGGTCTTTCCAGTTCACATGGAATTCCTCCAGTTTATTATTCCCTTGAGCACAATAGTATTCCATCACCAGCATATACCACAATTTGTTCAGCCATTCCCCAATTGAAGGGCATACCCTTGCTTTCCAGTTTTTTGCCACCACAAAGAGCACAGCTATAAATATTTTACTACAAGTCTGTTTATCTATGATCTCTTTGGGGTACAGAACCAGCAATGCTATGGCTGGATCAAAGGGCAGGCAGTCTTTTAGCGCTCTTTGGCCATAGTTCCAAATTGCCATCCAGAATGGTTGGATCAGTTTACAACTCCACTAGCAGTGCATTAATGTCCCAATTTTGCCACATCCCCTCCAACATTCATTACTCTCCCCTGCTATCATTTTAGCCAATCTGCTAGGTGTGAAGTGATACCTCAGAGTTGTTTTGATTCACATTTCTGTAATTATTAGAGATTTAGAACACTTTCTCATGTGCTTATTGATAGTTTTTATTTCTTTATCTGAAAATTGCCTATTCATGTCCCTTGCCCATTAATCAACTGGGGAATGGCTTAATTTTTTTATACAATTGATTTAACTCCTTGTATATTTGAGTAATTAGACCTCTGTCAGAATTTTTTGTTATAAAGATTTTTTCCCAGTTTGTTGTTTCCTTCTGATTTTGGTTGCATTGTTTTTGTTTGTACAAAAACTTTTAAATTTAATATAATCAAAATTATTTATTTTACATTTTGTAATTTTTTTTCTGATTCTTGCTTGGTTTTAAAATCTTTCCTTTCCCAAAAATCTGACAAGTATACTATTCTGCATTCACTTAATTAATTTACAGTTTCCCTTCTTATATTCAAGTCTTTCACCTATTCTGAATTTATCTTGGTGTAGAGTGTGAGATGTTGATCTAAACCTAATCTCTCCCATATTGTTTTCCAATTTTTCCCATCAGTTTTTGTCAAATAGTGGATTTTTGTCCCAAAAGTTGGGCTCTTTGGGTTTATCATACACTGTTTTGCTGACATCACTTACCCGAAGTCTATTCCACTGATCCTCCCTTCTGTCTCTTAGCCAGTACCATACCGTTTTGATGACTGCTGCTTTATAGTATAGCTTAATATCTGGTACTGCTATGCCACCTTCCTTTACATTTTTTTTCATTATTTCCCTTGATATTCTTGATCTTTTGTTCTTCCAAATGAAGACAGTAAAGTCATCTAATCCAACCCTATCATTTTGCAGAAAAGAAACCTGAGACCTCAAAAGGAAAAGTGAGTAGTCCATAAATTGTAAGTGACAGAGCTAGGATTTGAATTCAGGTCCTCCAAAGACAGCCCTCTTTTCCACTAGTCCACACCATGAGAAGAGACTGAGAAGGATCCTATGCATAAGAAAAGAATCAGAAGAGCAAAATGCAAGGGGAAAGAAATCATTTAAGAAGAGGTTTTCAGTAGTGCCAAAAGCTTCAGATAAGCCAAGATAAATAAGGAATGAGCAAATAAGATTAAGTAAGAAATAATTGATAAATTTAGAGGAAAAATTAGAAGCCAGATTGAAAGGGTTTGAGAAATGCATGGGCGGTGAAGATAGGGGCAGCAATGAGTGTTGAAATGATTTTTCTAGGAGTTTGTGACAGGAAGGAGAGATATGGTGCAATAGCAAAAAAGGAGTATTTTTTTGTGGGGGTGAAGTTTTATTTTTAAGGATTGGGAAGATCTAGGCATATTGGTACACAGTAAGGAAGGATCTAGTTTATAGGGAGAGAATGAATATGAAGGAGACAGAGACACAGAGACTGAGAGCAAGACAAAGACAGAGTCAAAAAAAGCAGAGACAGATGGAGAGACAGTTAGAGAATGATCAAAAGGGCTCCCAGAAGAGATGTCAGGGGTTAATAATAGAAGGATTCCTGGGGAAGGTGTACTTGAAGTAAAATTGAAATGGTTTCCCGATGTCTTGAATGACAGCCTGGTCAAAATCTCCATCCTAGCACTACATTCTTTCCCTCAGTATCTTTACTTCTGGCCCATCATCTTGCCAGTGATCTGTGACTTCCTCCTCCCTCTTAGAGAACCAAGTCTCAGTCTAACTTCTGAAGTAGTGAGTAATGGGACCCTGACAGAATGAAATCGGACCACTGGGCCCTTATCTGCTATATTCTATTAGTCTTTCTGGGTGAGTAGGTTGAGGACAATGGGTACAGCTGGGCCAGTCCAAACAGAATAGCTCCAGGCCCAGATTTCTGCCCCCACTGGGTGACAGGCTGTGACAGATGCAAGGTTTCCTAATCACTGACTGAGCCACAGAGGCAGTAGGGAAATCAGACACCTTGGAATCCCCATTCAGAAACTGTGGAGGAGATTACTAAGAGACAGCTGGGATAAGCAGTAGGCTCATAGGGAAAGGCACATAGAGTTTTTGGCTGGGGATGCCCCAGTAAAGAAGCTATCCTGAGGTATTTTTAAGGCTCCTTCCCTCTCCCTACTATCCCTCCTTCCCATTCCATTCCTGGTTTCTCTCTCTTCTTTTTTAGGTTCTGGCAATATGTAATGTTTTACCCAATTTTTACCTCTGACTGGCCTCAGCCAGGATATCTATATTTTGAAACAGCTACTGGGAAGAACTGATAGGAAAAAATTTAAACCATTTATTGAAGGACTTTCCCAGACTACTGTTGAGGGTCCTTCATCTCTGTTTTCTCAACTCAGCTAATTCCGGACCTACAAGGATATCTAGTACCCTCCCTATGTCCTGTCACATGGAATCTGCTCCAATTTCCTTTCCTTGTCTCTTCATTTATCTACTTGTTTGTTTGATTGATTGATTATTTCTTTAGACCTTTACTTTCCATCTTGGAATCAATACTGTGTATTGGTTCCAAGGCAGAAGAGTGCTAAGAGATTAATGGGGGTTAAGTGACTTGCCCAGGGTCACATAGCTAGGAAATGTCTGAGGCCAGATTTGAACCCAGGACCTCCCATCTCTAGGCCTGGCTCTCAATCCACTGAGCTACCCAGCTGCCCCCTCCTTGTCTCTTTAGACAGAATCCATCTGTCCACAGGGAATCCATCTACTTCCTAGACAAAGGAATTCTCAGAATCATAGCATTAGAAGGGATCCTCTCCCCCACCAAAAAATCCTAATGAGTAGGAATTCCTTCTATGATATTTGAGAAGAATACAGCACTCTTCTCAACCTTGGGGTGAGTAGGAATAATTCCCCAGAATTCCTTTAGCATTTCCCAGAATTCCTTTTAATCTCTCCGCCCCGTTGCATGGTCACGTTTTGTATATAGTTGTGGGTAACTCTATCTCTCACTCTCTTTTCTCAGGTTAGCTAGCTTTTTTACTTTAGTTATTATTAATAAACTTCATAAAATATAATAGTTATTGGATATTAATTTTAATCTTGTCCCAGGACCAATATACTTGCCTTAGCAAGTTAAGTGAGATGGGCTCCTTGACATAGTATGAGTCTTTTATTTAAATGTCCTGGGGGTGGGAGTGGGGAGAGAATTGTTCACCCAGAAAACCTTTGTCAAGACTGAGAACTCATTCTCTCCTGAGGCAGCCCATTCTCCTTTTGTGAGAGTCTTAGTAGTCAGGAAGTTGGTTTCCTCCAATATCTAGAGTCTAAATCTGCCTTTCTGAAATCTCCATCATGGAGTCCTTCTCAGAGAGTCCAAGCCACTTCTTGCTTCCCCATTCCATGTGGAATTCTCCAGCCCTTCCTGAGTAGTCTCCTACATAACAACTAAATAATAATCTTCCTCACAACAGTTCCTTTCTCCAGGCTAAAAATCCTTTCAAATGATTCTCATATGGTATATTCTCTAGTATCCTCCACAATCTAGTTACTCTCTTCTGTATCCCACTCCAAGTTGGTTTTTTTTTGTTTTGTTTTGTTTTTTTAGTGTAAAGCAAAAGCTCTTTTGAGAAGAGTCTAGCATCCGCAGTGGGGACCACTAGCCCTGGCCTTTTTCTAGGACCAATGTTCTTTCCTTGGCAAGATGGGCTTCTTGAAACGGAGTCTTCCGATCTAAAGGGCAGGTAGCTAGTGAGGTGGATAGAGTGCTGGACCTAGAGTCACGAAGATACTTTTTTTGAGTTCCCATCCAGCTTCAGACACTTACTAGCTGTGTGACCCTGGGCAAGTGAGTTAACCAGTTTCATCAGTGTTAAAGCGAACTGGAGAAGGAAATGGCAGACCATTCCAGTACCTTTTCCAAGAAGACCTCAAAATGGGGTCACAAAAAGTCAGACATGATTGAATTACAACACAAAGGGTTGGGAGTAGGGAGAGAAAAAGAAGAGAGGAGAGCAAAACAGAGCAGAGGAAAGAGAAATGGGCAACAGCTGCCCAAAAACTGTGAAAAAGGGGAAAGAAGAAAAGTTAAACTAGAAATATGAATCTTCCATGGATATCTCTACTGGTCTGAGAGAAAACTAACCAAGAGTTGAGGAATTTTCCCTTATTTCCAATCCAGTCCTCCATTTTGAACTAGGGGCTAAGAGAGGGAGATTTTGGGAAAGAGAGTCAAGCTGCAAACTTGACTCTCTTTCCCAAAATCTCCCTCTCTCAGGACCAACGCACAATATGGAAATATCTCCAACTGACCTCTTGGTCTCTCTTCCCTCAACCCCATCTTTCACTTAGTGTCCTTCAAGTAGATCTCCCAAAGGTCTCTCAATAAACATGCTGTCCCTCAGGAAGCAGGAGAGCCCTACTGCCAGAGCAAGTCATCTAGGACGTCTCAGCTTCCCATCACTTTCCCTACTCCCTCACCCCCAACTTCCAATTCACCTCTAAAATGCCCATCCTTCTGTCCAATCTGGTTACGTACAATGGCCCCATGTTGGAGCCAACATTTCTCTAGAGGGTCTCCCATCGCCTCCTTTACATTGGTTGGTTCAAGGTGTGAGGTCAGAGTGGACAAATCATGGTGATTCCCAGCTCAGGAGCCCTAATCCAGGTCCAAGACTTTGTGGATAAGTGACATAGATCGATTTCTTTCTTTCTTCATCTTTTCACATTGTCTCCCCCTAGTGGGTCGAAGGGAGATTTCACAGAATCATAGGCTCCCATAGCCCTTGAGCTAGAAAGAAACCAGTAGACCATCCAGCAATTCTAATAAAAAGCTTTTATTTTACAGATGAGGAAAGTGAAGCCCAGTAAAGTCAAAAGAGCTTTGCACAAGGTGACACAGGTACTAAATGGCAAAAATAGGATCACAACCAAATTCCTCTGATTCCAGAGGCAGAGTTCTTTCCTCTGTAATGAGGAAGAAATCAGGTGAAGAGAATAGCTACCAAAGGTAGAAAGGAGGCTCTAAGCATAGACCCAGGAGTTTAAGATTTAGGTTTCGGAGGGGCCTTACAGGTCATCTAGCCCAACACCTCCATTTTACAAATGGGGAAACTGAGGCCCTGGGAAGGTAAATGCTTTGCCCAGAGTCACAAGGTAAGTGTATAGTGGAACTAGGAATTTAAACAACACTACTCTGACTCCAAAAACAGATTCATAGAAGAACAGAACTGGAATGGAATGTAAATAAAGAAAAGGATTAGCCTCCTTTCTCTTGGGAAAGATTTGAGGCAGCCAAATCCTATTCCAGGATCTGAAAGAAATTAGAGTGAACCTCTGAGATATCAAGGCAAGGGATGAATGAGAATAAGGTTGAGAAGAAAGAACTTTCTTTTCTTTATTCATTCAGTAACATAAAACAGAAAGGACTCAGGGAATCAGAAGACCTGAATTCAAATCCTACTTCTCCTCACCAGCTATGTGACTTGGGGCAAGTCTTCTCAAGACTTCAGTTTCTTTTCCTGTAAAATGGGAATAATAATATTTGGACTTCCTAAATGACTCACAGAAAGGAGATCATGTAAATAATCTATGCTTTGCAATGGCAAAGACTTATAAATGCATGCTATTCTTTTCTCTGATTTCCCTGGCAGAAGAGAATTTAATGATGAGAGAGAATTTTGGTGAGTGGCAAAATAAAAATTTTGCACACCAATTGCCCTATGAGGAGACAAGAAGCTAGAGAAGACCACTTTAGGGGATGCTCAGTTCCCCTTAAAGTTTCTCTGTTACTTAGGGTAGGGAAAAGGAAAAGGTGGTTGGGAAAGGTTACATGGATACCAGATGTGGAAGAGCATCAACATATTTTCTGATCAAGTCTTCTGTCTTCAAACAGATCATTGTTGTTCAGTCACTTCAGTCAACTCTGTCTCTTTGTGACCCTATTTGGGATTTTCTTGGCAAAAATACTGAAGCCCCTTGTCATTTCCTTCTCCAGCTCATCTGACAGATGAGGAAACTGAGGCAAACAGGATTAAGTGACTTTCCCAGGGTCACACAGCCAGTAAGTGTCTGAGGTTGGGTTTCAACTCTGGTCTTCCTGACTCCAGACCCGGTGCTCTAATCACTTAGTCACCTATCTGCTCTGCCATATAAGCACAGATTTAGATCTAGAAGGGACCACACAAGTCATCTTGTCAGTTAGCCAGTCAGCAAGCATTTATTAAGAGTTTACTTTCCACCAGACACAATGTTAAGTGCTGGGAATACAAAAAGGGGCAAAATGAGTTTCTGTCCTGAAGGAGCTTACATTCTAATGGTGAGACAAATATGAAAATAAGTGGGTATGTATAATATATATAGATTAGATAAAAGGGACTCTCATAGGGGAAAGCAGAAGTAACTGGAGGAGGGAGCAGGAAAGGATTCCTGCAAAAGATGAAATTTGAACTGTCTTCTATGCCCCCTCATTTTACTGATGAATGAATTGAGACCCAAAGAGATATATAGACTTGCTCAAGATCACAGGGGTAGCAGAAGAGAGATTTGAACCCCTGTCACCTGACTCCAAGACCAAAACTCCATCCTGCCTATTTAGTGTTTCCCATAAGATTCTCAGTGATGGCTCAAGGGGTTCAAATTAATCCTTCTTAAATGGTGGTTTAAACAGTCAATATTTGTTTAAAAATATTATAAATAGCATACCCCATTACCCTGGGGATTCACAATTCATTTTTGTTGTTGTCAGTAGGGGTCCAAGGAACAAAAAAATGTTGGGAACCACTGCATTACACCATGATGACCCCTCAGGAAAGGGACCTTAGAGATCTAGTCCAGCGTCCTCATTTTATTTTAATTTTAAGCATTTAACTTCTGTATTGGAATCAATATTGTGTATTAGTTCCAAGGCAGAAGAGAAGTAAGATCTAGGCAATGGGGGGTAAGTGGCTTGCTGAGGGTCACCCAGCTAGGAAGTATCTGAAGCCAGATTTGAACCCAGGACTTCCTATCTCTAGACCTGGCTCTCAAAACACTGAGCCACCTAGCTGTCCCCCAACATCCTCATTTTAAAGAAGGAAATTGATGCCCAGAGAGGAGCTTCATGCTCATCACTGTTCCAATGATTGATAACCAATATTTATTGAGTATTCATTATATACAGAAATGTATTAAGCCCTGGAGATTAGGATGAAAAGAATCATAAGATAGAGTGCCTGGTAAAACATCATTATTTTCATTTTACAGATGAAGCAACTAAGGACCATAGAGGTCCTGTTAAATGTAGCTGCCTATGGGGAGTCGGGGCAGGCAGAAATAGGCATTAGGAGTGAGGCTTAGGTTGATGGGATTGCCATCTAGGCGGATGTCTTCTAGGACCCTTCGGACATACTTGTGGTCCTCTGCATCACAGAAGGTGCCTTCCTGAATCTTCTGGATGTGATTGTTCTGAGAAAATAGAATAACTTACATTTCTAGAGGGTTGGGAGGTTTACAGAATGCTTTCCTGCAACAATCTTGTGAGGCTGTTCAGTAGTTTCAGTTGTGTCGGATTCTTACTGACCCCATTTGGGGTTTTCTTGGCAAAGATGCTGGAGTGGTTTGCCATTTCCTTCTCTGGCTCATTTGACATGGTAAATGGTAGGTACTTGATAAATGTTTGTTGACTGGACTTGGCAAAACCCAAGGGTAACTGGGTCCAAATCTTACTATCCTGTCACTATCTTGTCATGTAGTGTTGGGTATTTTTCTTTGTCCTCTTCCTCAGTTTCTCTAGTTGTATAATGGGGAGAATCTTAAAAATGATGAATGGGTAGGGGCCAGGAGGAGGTTCTCTCATGGCTAGGTAACAAGATGAGCATAGGGAGCCGTTGCTTACTATGTCCATGTGTACAACTGCTAGAAGAGTTATAGCCTTTACATCTCAGTAAAGCAACTGCTTGCTTGCATACCTAGGTTCCAAGGAATTCATAGGGCCAGATCTGATTCTGGCTAGAAACAGGGGCCATTGTGTGCTGAATACCTTACTCCCTCTCCTTTCTATTCCCTGGAGGGCCTGTTTCCATGGGACTCTGTCTAAGGGGAGGAGGGATGGGATGGGATTCTGAGGCTGTTTACCACTGGCTGATTCTTGAGTTCTTTGAGCTAAGGGAAATGAAGAGAAAGATGAGGAGAGAGAGATAAAGGGTAAGGTTGGAGAGAAAAGGACACAGGTGGGGGGAGGAGGAGGGCTGTGACTTTTATTTTCTCAGGAACAATGTTTGTTCTCCCGTGTTTCTCACAAATAATTCTGAGGCATCCTAGATCACAGGAGTACAGATTTAGAGTTGGAATGAACCTTTGAGGTTATTAAGCCCATTCCCCTCATTTTATAAATATGAAAACAAGCTCATAGATTGGCATGGCTCGCCCAGGGTCCCATGGTCAGTTGAATATGAATGTTCTTGACTCCAGTTCTGCAATCTAGCCTAGTACTAGACAGCTAAGTGATGCAGTGGATAGGAAGCTGGAATTAGAAATCCTACTTTAGACATTCATTAATCGTGGGACTATATAATAGTCACAATCTTTCTTGGTTTCCTTTTCTGTAAAATGGGGATAATATTAGCACCTATCTCTCAGGATTGCTCTGAGAATCAAATGAAAGCACAGTTATAGTGCTTTGCAAACCATATAATGCTCTATAAATGCTACCCCTTATTATCCAGTGGCTTTTACAACCTTGCTGAGGTAACTAACAACCCTGCTGAACACCTCGTAGCCTTCTGGAGAGTCACATCTCTAAGAGGTCCTGCTTTCTCCTTATTTTAGGGCAGTGATTCCCAAAGTGGGTGCCACCGCCCCCTGGTGGGTGCTGCAGCGATCCAGGGGAGCAGTGATGGCCACAGGTGCATTTATCTTTGCTATTAACATTTTAAAAAATTAAAAAAAATTTCCAGGGGGCTAAGTAATATTTTTTCTGGAAAGGGGGCGGTAGGCCAAAAAAGTTTGGGAACCACTGGTCTAGGGGATAAGGTCCAAGACTCCCTGGGGGATGGGTTATTCTCTTCTGGCACAATTGTGCCCACAGTCAGAATATACTCTGCTCAACCGTTCCCCAACCCCCAATTTAATTTTCCCCAGGCACAGTTTTGACTACTTGTGACTCTAAGCAAGATTGAGTGGGAGAGAAGCTCAGATATATTCCTAGAGGAAAGGGACTCAGGGAACAGATTAGACAAGTCCATTCCATTAAAGGATGTCACTAATGAAAATTGTCAGCATTAGGGTTCAGGGCCATGTCATGGACAGAGGCACAGGAAGGCTAGACAAAGATGGATGGGAGGAAAAAGCCAGCAGGGACATAGGGATGAAAGCAAAATGGAGAAGGGAAAGAGAAGAGAAAAAGAAGAGAGGGAAAATAAAAAGTAGAGAAGCTGATCTGAGAGAAGGAAAGAAGAGAACATGTTGTGGGAGAGCACCCACCTCCCAGTCATTCAACTTGCAGTCAACTTAAAAAAATTTCTCTATTTTAGAGATAATCATTGGAGCTTGTCATTCTTGAGGGAGCAAACCTTCCTGGCCTTGGGTTTTAATCTCAAGCTCTCCCATAACAAAAGGGGAAGATGGGATGGGATGAGTGATATGAGTTGAGGGAGTTGGTAGGAAGAAAAAAAAATTAGGAGAGAGATGCGGGAAAGATGTTTTTAAAAATCAAGACCAGTGATATTATCGGTGTTGAGAGATACCTTCCTAGAGTAGATCAGCACTGTTGAGCTTTAGAATTTAGTTTCCAGAGGTATTCTCTAATATAAATTGGAGGAAAAGGGAGAGATAATAATAATCAGCACATACATAGAATTTTAAAGTTTGCAAAGCACTTTACATTTTGTTCCATTTGATCTTCACAACTATGCACAGTAGGTGCTCTTATCCCTGATTCTAAGAGACTCACTAAGGCCACACAGCTGGTAAGTGTCTGAAGACAAAAGATTTGAACTTAGGTTCAAAGGGTTTTTTCCTGTCTCCATGTCCAACACTCTATCCACCACAACACCTAACTAATAAAACCTGCATGATACCTTGAGATTCCTGGATGATGCAAAGAGATAAAAAGGAGAAGGGAGAAAGAAAAGGAAAGAAATGGAAGAAAAAGTTAGGGGAGAAGTAGGAAGAGCTGGGAGAGAAATGGGGATGAGAATAAAGAAAGAATAATAGAACAATTATCTAGAGGAGCTTATCTCCAAGGAAAGAGAATAAACCCTAAGCATGTAGGACCTCTCATTGCTAGGTAGTTCTGTTTTCCAATCCCTCCTGCCATGAGTTCTCACCTGCAAGTGCAGAGAACGAAGGCTTGAGGGTAGGGGCACAGGGATGTAGTCCATCTCATTGTCTGATAGGTAGAGAAACTCCAACTTCTTCAGTTCCTGGGGAGATAAAGGGAAGTTGTGCCCTGGGGACTCCAGGTCTTAATGGGAGATGCTAGGGGACATTAAGAAGACTGGGCAGGGGTCAGCTATGTGGATAGAGAGTCAGTTCTGGAAATTAGAGGCCTTGGGTTCAAATGTGACTTCAGACACTTCCTAGCTGTATGACTGTGGACAAGTCACTTAACCCCCATTGCCTAGCCCTTTACCAATCTTCTGCCTTGGAACCAATACACAGTATGGATTCCAAGACAAAAGGTAAGAGTTAAAAAAGAAAAAGAAAGAAAGAGTGAGCAGTTGCCTACTAAGGGGTCTCAATAAGAAAGAAGATTATTTCCATTGACTAAAGGGATTTTCCCCAAGTGGCATATCAAATGCTCTCTTAAACAAAGGGGCATCATCTCATTGTGAATCTTACAATACTGCAACCATTGAAGAATTAAAAGGTAAGGAAGAAACACAAATAGACTATAATTTCCAGTGATTCCTATACACAAAAATTGGTAGCAGGGATATCATCAAGGAAATGGATGAACAGGAAGGAAAGTGGGCTGCTCACACAACTATGACTAGAGCAAGGTCAAACAGATATCCCGCTGAGGAAAAAAAAAAATGCTGGATTGGAAATTCAAGGACCAGGGTTCTAGTTCTTATTCTGTCATTGACTATTGTTGTCACTGGCCCTCTCTGGGCCTGAGTTTTCTCATATGCAAAATGAATTGATTGGACTAGATGAACTCTGGATTTCCATCTAAATCCTACGATCTAGAGTAACTGTTCTCAAAGTATGTTCCTTGAAACCCCTGGAGAAAGTCTCTGATACCCATTCAGGAGGTCCTTGAGATCAAAACTCTTTTCTTAATAATATTATGCCATTACCTATTAAAGTGCTCCTCTTTTTCCAACTACATATCTGTTTGAGTCTGAATTTTCTTCATATATTTCAACCAAAACAAACATATCATAATAGATTGAATGCATAAGCAGATAGGGGAATCTGGCCATCTTCCATTATACCAGACATTAAAGAGATTTGTCAAAATATGTAAAACAATGTTATTCTCATTCTTTTTTTTGGTTTTGGAAAATATAGTTATTTTTTACAAAAATATATTAATATGTAATGGATTTGTTGTTATTTTTAATGAATTAATGAATATTTATAAATTTTATCAGTTTTAATTTCTAATATGGTATAAATGCTGATAGATGTAACTCATGTAAACAAAAACTTTGGGGGGATCCTCATTAGTTTTTCAGAGAGTAAAGGTGTCCCAAGACAAAAATATTTTTTAAATGCTGATCTAAAGGGAAGAGGACCTATCAGAGAATATGGAAAAGAACCATATAGGATGAGGAGGTATAAGTGTATGATGACCTGCATTTATGGAAGAATGGAAGATTGTACAAAGTATGGCTATCCCCTGGGCAGTTTGGAGAATGATGGAAAGCAGAGTACCCACAAGGACTGTATCGTAACAATAATAGCTCATATTTATACAACTTGGCTCTGTGTGTGTGTGTGTGTGTGTGTGTGTGTGTGTGTGTGAGAGACACACAGAGAGAGAGAGAGAGAGAGAGAGAGAGAACAGAGAGACAGAGAGAGAGAGTTGTTGAGAAAGGGGAGCCAAGGGTACTGACTCACTTTAAAGCTGTCTGGTAGGATCCCTGAGCCTCGAAGGTTATTGAACTGGGCATCCAGTCTCACGAGACTGCCAGGGAGCTTGGGCAGAAATATCAGCTTGTTCTCAGGCATGATCAGTTCCTGTAAGGCAGGTAGCAGCTGGAGAGCATCATCTTCAATGGTGGAGATGGAGTTGCTGGTGAGGTCAATACGCTTTAATTTTCCTTTTGAGATATAGAAGAAAAAAATGTAAGCATGGTTGGGGACATTAGGAGGAAAATGGGAATGAACCACCTTTTGAAACCTTATGTGATCTCCTCCTCACTCAAACTCACTAGAAAGATGCTGGCCAGCTCTTCTCCACCCAGAGCTAAAGCAGTAAAAATAGGCTTCATGTAATAGGAAGAAATTAAGAAAAACTTCTGACTCTGTACAATATTTTAGAATTTCCCTCTGAAAATATTTCTAGTAGGATGGATGCCCAACTATCCAAGGCAGTCCTACCCAGAGGCAAAGACATACTAGTTTACATTTATATAAACCATCATCACAGTTCCTGAAACATTTCTCACAACAACCCTGTGAGAAACGGATTATAAAAATTATCCTGTTTCATTTGAGGAAACTGAGGAATGGAGGGAAAACTAGGATTTAATACTGAATAGGATCTTAGAGATCATATAGTTCAAGCCCTTTATTTTACAATTGGGGAAACCAAGACCCTGACGTGGGAAGAAACTTGCCCAAGGTCATTTGCTAAGTGGCAAAGGTCTTCTGACAGATCTAGTACTTTTACCACAAATCTACCAGATACTTGTCCAAGGTCACATCATTAATACATGTTGGACATGGGATTGGAACCCAAGACTTTTGGTACTAAGTTCTGTGGTATTCCTTGAACATTACGCTCCATAGCCTGACTGGGTATTTTCACTGGCTATCTTATGTACTTGGAATGTTCTCCCCTCTCATCTCTGCCTCCTGGATTTCCTGGCTTCCTCCAAGTCCCAGCTAAAATTTCATCTTGTTCAAGAAGCACATCTTCCCTTGTTGCTAGTACCTTCTCTTTGAAAAAATCTTCAGTTATAAGTATACCTTGCTTGCATGTTGTCTCCTTCATTAAACTATGAGCTCCTTGGGAGTTGGGATGGGTTGTTTGATTAGGGGAGAGGGGAGGAGGAAGGGTTGCCTTTTCTTTTGAACCATCAGTGCTTAGCACAGGTATCTAGAAGGTGATTAATAAACATTTGTTGAATTGGTTTGTCAAATGTACCACAGTTGCCACCTATTTTCTTTTGGACTTCTCCACCAGGACTGTACCAGGTATTTTCTCTTTCAGATACCTCATTCCCCCAACCCTCATCAGTTTCCTTTTTTGGGTGTTGTTTTCTCCCCTTAGGATTGTAAGCTCCTTGAGGGCAAGGATTGTCTTTCTTTTTCCTATTTGCGTACTAAGCACTTAACAAATATTACTAGCTGATCAACTGGTCTTGGGACAACCTTCTGTATACCTTTGAGAAAGTTGTTTAATTTCTCTTTGCCATGGCTCTCAAAAAAGAGTACTCTCTCTTTTTAGATTTCTTAAGTCTTCTGGCAGAATGGAGAATAATAAGTCAATAAAATAAATTGAGGCACTTGAGAAAATCCTACATTATTCCCATGTTATAGAGGGATAAACTAAGCCTTGAAGTTGGGAAGAATGTGATGTTCTTTATTCTAGCATATTTAACTAGACAAACAGAAAAATGACATTAGTTCCCTCTCCAACAATTTCTTCTCCCCTCTCCTTCCCTCATCCATATTCCCAATGGCATACTTAGCCCTTTGAAATCTTCTGACTGGATACGGCTGATATGATTAAAGCGGGCATAGAAATAAGTTGTCTCTTGAGGCAGAGGAGGGATACGCTCCAGGTCAGCATCATCACAGTACACAGAGGTACCAAGGCACACGCAGACCAAGCAGGTGGGCAATCCTAGGTCAGACAGAGGGCCAAAGTGTAGAGGTTAAAGAAGATCCATTTTTAGAGCCCTTCCAGTGGGCTTTACTCCTCTCTCATTCATTCATTCCACAAGCATTTACTTGACAGACATTATGTGCCAATCTCTGTTCAAGGCACTGGGTATACAGAGACAACCCTCCCCCCCAAAAAAAAACTCCCTGTCTCATAGTTTATATTCTACTGGAATTCTTCCTTGGAGAACCCCTGGATTGATGCCATTTGTATATTCCAGACACCCCATGGAATATTTCCCTGGATTGTCACCATGCCCCTTTCTTAGTGCAAATTCTTCTATTATGGTTATTCCTTTCATAACTTGAGGTATCCATTCTCTGTTAGTCCCTGCCTGCCCATATCTCCTGATGCTACCACCACCCCTTGCCTCTGACAGCTAAACAGCTCCAAATCCCCTCCAGTAGAAAACATCCCAGAAGAAGGTCCCAAGAAAGCTAAAAGAGAGATTACCTCCTATGGGAGGTCCTTCTTGATGCTGGCAGCTAATAGTGCCTTACCTTCTAAAATGATCTTCCATCTATTTTGGATATATCTCCTATATACCTATTCAAGTACATTTTCCCCAGTAGACTGTAGACTACTTAAGGGCAGATCCTGATTTTGCCTTTTCTTTGGATCATCCTCACTTAGCACAGTTCTTAGAATAGAGCTTAATGAGTGCTGATTGACTGAATAATTGATTTCCCACCCCCTGTCATTCCAGCCTATTTCCTCCTTATCACACAATGACCAGCTTCTGGCCACCAATATTTGGAGCTGGTACATGGGAAGAAGGAAGGATGGAGGATCAAGAAGAACTGAAAAGCTGAAGAGTCATCATTCTCCAAGTCAATTGCTTCATTTGCTACCACTCCCAAGTGACAATCATAAAGCTATTTATCTTCCTTTACAGACTTTTAATTGTCACTTATCTAATTACCGTTCACTCCTGCTCCCATTGGGTCCCTGTTAATTAGATGGTTCTGCTGGTGCCTTTTACTGACTTCAGAGTCTTCTGATCACCCCTCAGTCTTCATGCTCTTTAAATGGACTGGTAGAGGGATCAAATATATCTTTTCCCTTTGTGGTCTCTCTTTTTCTCTTTCTCTCTGTGTGTGTGTGTGTGTGTGTGTGTGTGTGTGTGTGTGTGTGTGTGTGTGTGTGTCTGTCTGTCTGTCTGTCTGTCTGTCTGTCTGTCTGTCTCTGCCTCTGTCTATCTGTCTCTGTCTCTGTCTCTATCCCTGTCTCTCTCTGTATCTCTCTCTGACACCTCATGAACACTGGCTCAGCACTGCTAAGGGTGACTTCAGTTTCTCACATTTCCCAGCTGTGTCTTGCTATGACAAGGTACTCACCCATAGCAGTCAGCAAGTTAAGCAGATCAGTTATGGAAGGCTTGGTGGCTGAAGTCCATGTTCTTGGGGCCATGGTGGCCATCACTCTTTTGGTGGAGACACTCATGGTAGAGGGGATCAAGGTGTCCACTTTAGACTGAGACACAGCACAAATGCCACACAGAAGTAGGTAAGGGTAGTTAGGGAAGATTTAAAAAAAAAAAAGGTAAAATTCTATTAATTTTCTTTGTTTGCATAACAGTAATTTCTGGATATTTCTCTCCCTACTTCTTCCCAGGAAGTTTGAAGATGCTTGTGCCCTCTATTTTACAGATGGATACACTAAGGCTCACAGACCCAAGTGACTTGCCCGTGGCTACACAGTCAATAAGTACCAGAGCCAGGACTCAAATCAGGATCAAAGATGGAAACTGGAAGGGACATTAGAGGCCATCTGGTCCAACTGCCCCCATTTTAATAATAACAATAGCCTTCTGTAGCACTTTAAGATTTTGTAATGTTCTTTACAGACATTATTTCATTTTAATCCTAACAATATTCTTTGGAAGTCTCCAACTGCTAAGTCTCATTTCTGGCACATAACCCCTAGTGTACCCCAAAGGATCTTTATTGCACAGAGAGGAAACAAGAGGCCAATCTCCATTACATAGAGAGCTAGGAAAGGGATATGGGCGTCTGGCATCTTAGCCCTAGACAGACTTGACAACCAGCCCCATCTCTGTGAGTCTCACCTTTGGGGTCGGGTCTCCATAGTCATTCTTTATAGCTCTTTCTTCATAGTTGCTCAGGTCATAATTATCCAGATTTGGGTCATAGCTCCCCAGTTCTAGATTATCATAGGATGTTCCTTCATCTTGTGGTTGCTCTTGCTTTCTCCCTCCTTCTATTCTGGGTGGCATAGCCTCTGTCTCCTGTATTACTAGGGCTATCAGCCCCAAAACGGTAGAGATCCTCATGGTGCTTCAGTGGGGAAAGGGAAGCAGAGGTTGACTCAACTCAATTAAACATACATTTAACATATATATAAAATGAGAATAAGAATTATAATATTCCTTGAGAACAACACGGCATGGGGAATAAAGCCTTAGATTCAGAAAGACCTGAGTTCAAAGTCTGATACTGATACAATATTAACTACATGGTTGTGACCAAATTACTTACTTCTCAGAGTCTCAGAGAGCTCTCTAAGGCTAAAAGTTGCATGGGGATTAGTCTTCTTTATCTATGGAGGTTGTTTCTTTTTCCTTTTCAATATTCTCCCACAATTACATGTGAAAATAATTTTAATATTCCTTTTTTTTATTTTGAGTCCTGAAATCTTTCTCTCTTTCTCTCCCTTCCCTCCTCACTGAGACATTAAGCAATCTGAAATAGAAGTTATAAGTACAATCATTTTTTCTGTATTAGTCCTTTTGTGTAAAGAAACTAAAAAATAAAATAAAATAAAAAAAGAAGAAAGAAAGTTTCTCCATAGAGGCAGATGACATTTTTCATCATAAATCCTTTGGGATTGTCTTGGATTGCTGTATTGCTGAGATTAGCTAAGTTATTCACATTTGTTCATTGTACAGTATTGCTGTCACTGTGTATGATATTCTTCTGGTTCTGTTCTCTTCTCTTTGCATCATATAGTCATGTTGTCTTTCCAAGTTTTTCTGAAAGCATCCTGCTCATCATTCCATATAGCACTATAGTATTCCATTACAGTCTTATACCACAATTTATTCAGTCATTCTTACGGAGGATGTTTCGACCCTTGGAGTTCCCCTGCAAGGCTGCCCTCCTTCTCCATAACCCCACCCCTAGGCATTGGGAGTCCCCAGCACCCAATGAAGTGACAGTCCTATAGAAGGAAGGAAGCAAACAAATATTTACTAAGTACTTGCAATGTACCAGACACCAGACTAAGTACTTTCCAAATATTATCTCATTTAATCCTCATGATAGCACAAGAGAGGGGCCATTATTGTTCCCATTTTACAGTTGAAGAAACTAAGGGAAAGGAGGTTGTGATGTGCTCAGGGTCATGGAGGTAGTCATTCTTAGAAGTGACATTTGAACTCAGGTCCTCTAACTTCAGAGTTGGTACTTTTTCCTCCATGCCATACCAGTTTCCCTGATGGTAGTGGTAGGGGAGTGGAGGCATTCCCTGCTCTGCCCTGCTTCACTGAACCATCTGAGATAAGTAGTAGCTCTCCCTTACCATTAAGAGTTCATGTTTCTCACCCTTTAAGTTCTTTTTTGGGAAGTGGAGCCTCAGGTCCAGCTCTGATCTGAATCCTACAAAAACATCACTAAGGTGAGTTTAGTAAGTTGTTTTGAGGCTTTGATCACCATATGTTTCCTAACCCATATGTGTGACCTGAAATTGTTCTCTCATCTCCTTTAGTTGTGTTTGAAATGATGGTTCTTGTCCTTCATACTCGAAGAGGACCAAAACGACTTCACTGGTCATGACTGTTTATTTGTGGATAAATTGGATTTCAGTGAGACAGAGTCAGGCAACTCTCTCTTCCACAGTCAGCAAAGTCCAGTGACAAAAAAAAATGCCTGACTGGTATAGCTCAGGATGCAGCAGATAATCTTGTCTTCTTCAATGTCTAACCAAGCTCTAAGCACGCCACAGTACCTGCTTGAGCTGCCTTCATGGCCATTGGAACAAATTGTTCTTGTCCACCCTTTCTGCTGGAAAAAGCTTGGAGTAGATACCCTCTAATTCACTGATGGGTCTGATGCTCACCAGTTACTATCATGGTTTATCCCATCTGCAGAGACAGGCCACAGGGACAAGCAAACACCGAAGGAGGAAAGGAATCTTGAAAGGGCATTGGCAAGCCTTCACATAGCAGGCACTAGTCTTCACTGAATATCTCTAAAACCCTGTTTGAGATAGTATATCCTGAAATTGCTCTCTGTCAGCAGAAGACCTGGATGATAGAAATTTGGGTTTTCCCAATCCTGTGGCTCACAAAATCCTTTCTGATCCTTTAAGCCTTATATAGTAATTAAGACATGCCATCCAGTGATGATCCACTGTTATTGATAGAGGGTGAGCTCTTTAACAATAGGGACTGCCAGGGGACAGCTGGGTATCTCAGTGGATTGAGAGTCAGACCTAGAGATGGGAGTTCCTAGGTTCAAATCCGGCCTCAGACACTTCCCAGCTGTGTGACCTTGGGCAAGTCACTTGACCCCCATTGCCCACCCTAACCACTCTTCCACCTAGGAGCCAATACACAGAAGTTAAGGGTTTAAAAAAAAGAATAGGGACTGCCTCACATTTGCTTTTGCATCATAAATCAATATATACAAGACTTAGTACATAAGTGCTTAGTAAATGTTTAGAGTATGATTGACTCATGAGACAAACCACCCCTTCTCTTACTATCATTCTCTATTATTTCAGTCCCATCCAACTCAGTCCTACCTCTCCCTAGTCTTTTTCCCTAACTACTCTTTCCCTTCCACTGGCCAGAGTGCTTTGCACATGGGGGCTTTCCCCCAAACCCTTACCTTCTGTCTTACAACTGATATTAAGTATCAAATTTAAGGCAGAAGAGCAGTAAGATCTAGACAATTGGGGTGAAGTGACTTACCCAGGGTCATACAGTTAGCAAATGTCTGAGGCCAAATTATTATCTTCCTTCTTTAGGTCTGGCTCTTTATCCAAGGTGCTACCTAACTGCCCCATAGGCTCTTTTTTTCAAAATTCTTATTTTATTGATTTTTAAGTCATTAAAAAATCTTTTTTCAAATTTTTTATCTCTACTCCCTCCCCTATCTATTTATTTTCTTTTATTTAACAAATATTTTTTCCATGGTTACATGATTCATGTTATCTCCCTCCCCTCTCCCATTTCTCCTCTCAGAACTGACAAACAATTCTACTGGGTTATACATGTATTATCACTCAAAACCCATTTCCACATTATTCATTTTTATAATAATCTTTTAAAATCAAAACCCCAAATCATATACCCATATAAATAAGTGATAAATCATATGTTTTCATCTGGATTTCTTCTCCCATAATTCTTTCTCTAGAGGTGGATAACATTCTTTCTCATAAGTCCCTTGGGACTGTCCTGGATCATTGCATTGCTATTAGTAGCAAAGTCTATTACATTTGATCGTCCCACAATGTTTCAATGACTGTGTATAATGTTCTCCTGGTTCTGCTCATTTTCACTCTTCATCAGTTCATAAAGATCCTTCCAGTTCTTATACAAATCAAGCAATTCATTATAACTTTCTTTATAGCACAATAATATTGCTTATAGCACAATAATATTCCATCACCATCACATATCACAATTTGTTCAGTCATCCCCCAATGGATGGATATTCTCTCATTTTCCAAATTTCTGCTACCACAAAAAGCAAGCTATAAATATTTTTATACAAACAGGTCCATTCTCATTTTTTTATCTCTTTGGGATAAAAACATAGTAGTGGTATTGCTGGATCAAAGGGCATGCATTTTTTTAATGTTCTTTGGGCATAATTCCAAATTGCCTTTCAGAATGGTTCGGTCAATTCACAACCCCTTCAGTAATGTATTAATGTTCTGATTTTGCCACATCCCCTCCAGTATTTATTATTTTCCTTTACTGTCATATTGGCCAATCTGCTAGGTGTAAGGTAGTAACTCAGAATTGTTTTGATTCGCATTTCTCTCATAAGGAGGAACTTAGAACACTTTTTCATATGATTATTGATAGTTTTGATTTCTTCATCTGAAAACTGCCTATTCCCTCAACCATTTGTCAATTGGGGAATGGCTTAATTTCTTATAAATTTGGCTTAGTTCCTTATATATTTGAGAAATTAGACCTTTGTCAGAGAAATTTGTTATAATTTTTCCCCCAGTTTGTTGTTTCCCTTCTAATTTTGGTTGCATTGGTTTTGTTTGTACGCTTTTTTAATTTAATATAATCAAAAATATTCATTTTACATCTTGTATTGTTCTCTAACTCTTGCTTGGTCTTAAATTCTTCCCTTCTCCATAGATCTGACAGGTATACAATTCTGTGTTCACCTAATTAACTTATAATATCACTCTTTATATTTAAGTCATATGCCCATTTTGAACTTTTCTTGGTATAGGGTGTAAGATATTGATCTAAACCTAATTTTTACCATAGTTTTCCAATTTTCCCAGCAGTTTTTGTGAAATAGTGAGTTCTTATCCCAAAAAGCTGGATCCCTGTAGGCTCTTAAAAATATTTGTTGATGACTTTTCTTCCTCCTAAAATATTCAGTGCCTCCTGTTTTCCTAGTCTATCATCTCTGGTGTAGGTTCACTTTCTTTCCTTCTTCGGCATAGCCATCTTAACTATATATTGTCCTTCAGCCTTCAATCTCCTATTCTATTGTCCTTATTACTGCTCATGCCTTGCTAAGCTTCACCATCTTCTTTGCCCATTTTTTTTAAATTTTATTTTCTGTCCAAGTAACAACTCTGAGTTGCTAAGGTCCACACAGCTTGGAAGTGCCTAGTGCCAGATTTGAACCTTGGACTTCCTTTCTCCAGGTATGTCTGTCTATCTGCTGAGTCACCTAGCTGGCCCTTGAGTGATATCTTAAAGAAAATGGGAGATTCTTTGAGGCTGAAGTGAGGATCAAGTACATTCTTGGCAGGGAGGATGATGCCTAATGGAAAGATAGAGTATTGTGTATGAGGAACAGAGAAAAGGCAATTTTGGCCACAGAGTATAGAGAGTAGAATAATATTTAATGGGACTGGAAACATAAGTTGGGGCAATTTTGAAAGGGCCATAAAAGCCAAAAGGAGGAACTTAAATTTTATTCTAATAACAATAGGTGGTGACTAGAATTTATCCCATAGAAGAGTATCACAATCTGATGTGTACCTGAGGAAAATCACTTCGGCATCTGGGTAAAGGAGGGATTGGGATGGGCAGACGGTTGAGACAGGAAGACCAATTATGAGAACAGTGTGACAGTCCAGGAAAGGGGTTACAAAGGGGCAGGTAGATGGTTTAGTGGGTAGAGAGTCAGGCCTAGAGTTGGGAGGACCTGGGTTCAAATCTGGTCTAGCTGTGTGACCCTGGGCAAGTCATTTAGTCCCAATTGCCTAGCCCTTACCCTTAGAGTTGTTACTTGGACAGAAAGTAAGGCTCAAAAAGAGTTGGCAAGGTGGATGGTGCAGTGATAAGGACAATGGAACATGAGATTCAAGACGGCAGGGCAATGCACAGTTAAGTTCATCAACTTGATAGTCAAGCCTAAGAAGGAAAGAAAGTGAACTCGCAGCTGAAATGATAGATGGGGAAAATAGGGAGAGGGAGGAGGCACAGCCTCAATACCAAATATCTGTTCTAGGATAGAAGCTAAGGGTTTAAAAAAAAGAAAAGGAAAATTGCAGCTGGTGGCTCAGTGGATAAAGCACTGAGTTTGGAGTCAAACCTGAGTTCAAATCTGGCCTCAGACATTTCCTAGCTGTGTGACCCTGGCACAGTGCCTAGCCTCAGTTGCCTAGCCCTTACTGCCCTCCTGCCTTGGAACCAATACTTAAAATTGATTTAAAGACATAAGGCAAGAGTTTAAAAAAAAAGAAGTGATGAGACCTAAAGTGATAGCTCTGTGAATAGAGAGAAAGGGTCAGGTTTGAGAGATGCTACAGAGGTAGAAATTGCAAGATTTGGCAATGCATTGGCTGTGTGGATTGAATGAGAGCGAGGAGTCAAGGAAAACTAGCAGAGGAGGTGGGAGGAATGTTGTTGTCCTGAATAGAAATGAAGTTTGATAGAGGAGAGGATTTTAGGTAAGGAGGGAAAGAATGAATTCTGTTTGGGTCATTTTAAGTCTGAGTGGCCGTGGGGAGGTCTGTTCTGAATTTGTTCTGCAGATAATGGCAATAGAAGGCAGAGGTGACATATGGGGATTGATGAGGTATCTCAATAGAGATGCTGATTAAATCCACTTCTTTTCTCCCTAAACCTCCAAGCCTCCTTTCTCCTCTTCCCCACTCTCCTCTCAGTGAAGGACCTCACCTCCTCCTTTACTGGGAAAACTGAGACTCTCCAGGCTGGCTTCCACTTACCTTTTCAGACAATACTCTCCTTCAGGAGCTTTGTGTCTCGGCCAAGCTGGTCTACTAACTGTTCCCTGAACTTGACATTCTATCTTGGGTCCATAAATATATCATATTCAATATTTCAAATGGAGATAGACATATACTGTAAATACCTACCAAAGAGCAAAGTAGATACCCAGAAACACACCCAGCACAAATGTACATAAGCATATCACATAAGCCATGCATACAGAGAGAGACAGAGACTATCAATTCACAATACCATACATATATTGCCACATACATTTGATCAGACAACATAGGCACTGACTATGTGCCAGGCACTGTGCTAACATGTACACCGATACAATAAATAAACTTGGAGCTGGGATTCCATGTACATGTACCTACGTGTGTATGTTCACATGTTTGATGTCTTCATGCTTCATATGTGACCATGTGCATTTGAAATATGTGTATGTGATTGGGCAGAATCCAAAATGTGGATGAACAGAAGAGGAATTCACTTTTGAGGGATTCCGAATAATTTTTTTAAAAATAATTTTTCCCTGATTACTTGTCAATACAATTTTAAATGTAATTCACTTGTGTACATAGCACATATATGACATGTCTGTATTCTTCTATGAGTTTTGTGTGTGTATATATATGTATATATATATATGTAAACCTGAGGACCCAGTCACCCCTGCTGCACTTCAGACAAGCTAGTCCACCAATAAAGCCAGCAGAGAGAAAACACAAACTTGGTCCTTTTACTCCTGCCCTTTCTGGGTCAGCACCATACAGCAATAAGAGGGCTTCTTTCCCTCACCTCTTCCCATCCCCACCTCTCCCAGCCAATGTTCAAATGACCTTAAGAAAAAATCTAGAGAAAGAGTTTATGGTCCATCCAGTAGCCTCTACCCCAGGGGCAGTGATCTTGGAAAAAACCTTTGCAATTTCTGAAACAACCTCCTTCTCTTTTCAAAATGAACTAGAGACACCCCCACCCCACTCCCAATCCAGAAAGAGCTTGGCCTACCTGTCCTGGCTTTTCCGTCCTGGACTGGGAGCCCTGTGGTTTCTACAGAGCTAATGGATTAGGATAAAAAGGTTGACCGGTGTGGAGTTTGGAACTGTGTGGAGAGGCCAGGAGAGGAGGGGTAAAAGGTACCAGCCAAGCCAGAAGTGTGACCAATCAGAACTTTTATCATTACAGCCATCCAATCATTTCTACCTTTCCAGTCATCTTCCTCCCCCCATGGGACTCCCAACCCCCATGGGATCCCCCATCCATTCCTTTGCTTAACTGGAGAGAATTAGCCTCTCTATCTCTGTCTCTCTGTCTTGAGTGTCTCAGTACCTCTTTGGCTCTCTTTGTCTATCTCTTTGTTGGTCGTTCTTTCAGCTTTTGAATGGGGCATGGAGTCTGGAGCTAGAGCTCCAAGGAGAGGGAAGCCTCAGGGCAGGTTTTGTTAGAGACTGGGAGGATTCCACATCACAGAACTGGAGACAAGTGGTCCTAGGAATCCAAGTCTCAAGTTTCCCACTCTCTCTGCAGGTTTTCTTTTGAAAATATTCAATTCTTGGGTTTTCTCCAGCCTGGAAGTTTCAAGGCTGCTCCATCATGTTTCTTGAGGCTAATAAACTGTAAAGTACTAGGTGGATGTAGTAAGTAACTGTTATTGAGAACCATGGGAATCCTGACCCTCCCCTAACCTAGAACTTTATAGAAGAAGCCTCTAATTCTGAGAGTCAACAGTTCTCCCAAGGACAGGATAAAACACCTGGTATTAAACACAGAAGAGAACGATGTAATAACGAAGTGGCTAGTGAACCCATTTTCTCATGGGTTCAGAACCCAGGACAGAAGGACGAAATAGCCTGTAATGGCAGCAGGAAGAATTCATGTTAAGAAGGATTTCCTTATTGGAAATGCTTAGAGACACTACTGGGAGTTTCTGAAGGAGGCCATGAAGCTTCCCTTTCTGAAAATCCTTTGCATGGGGAGAGATTTCACTTGATTCATGCACTTTTTCCCTCTCTTTTCCTCCCCAGTAAGTAGGCTTGTACTACCTGATTCCCATCACCCATCCAGGAGAGCTGAAATGACCATCAAGGGCTCACAAGCCTATAGAAACTGCTTCAATATTTTAATAGCCTTCTCTACCAGTTTACAACCCCTTTCTGGCTCTTCCTGGGAGCTTATAAAATTTCAGAGCTGGAAGGCAGCATAGAAATTAATCTTCTTATTTTCTGGATGAGGATACCAATGTCTGGAGAGGTAGAAAGACTTGCCCAAGGTCATCTGACTAGCTAACTGGTGACAGACTTGGGCTGGCACCTGAGGCTCCTACTTTCCAGTCTAGGGAGATTCTCACAACACTCCAGTGCCTCTCACTGCTATGGCTAGGAACTCTCTAACCAGATGGCTTGCTAACTCATTTATGGGCATCAGCTGGTATGGGAGGGAAGTTAGCCTGGAACTTGAACCTGGTAATCAGAGTAGTATGATTCCCTTTATGGCTCTGGAAGCTTTTTATTGGGAGGAACTAGCTATCAAGGACTCTCTTTGGGAAGAAGGAAGGACCTGTGGCAGACTGGAGTGGCAGCCAAAGTGTCTTTTCCCCCAACACTCTCCTCTCTTTTCAACAACTCTCCCTCTCTCTCTCCCTTCCTCTCTCTCCTCTCTCTCTCCCTCTCCCTTTCTCCTCTTCTCCCCCTCTCTCTCTCCTTCTCTCTCTGTCTCTGTCTCTGTCTCTGTCTCTGTCTCTCTCTCTCTGTCTCTCTCTCTGTCTCTCTCTCTGTCTCTGTCTCTGTCTCTGTCTCTCTCTCTCTCTGTCTCTCTCTGTCTCTCTCTCTCTCTCTCTCTCTCTCTCTCACACACACACACACACACACACACACACACACACACACACACACACACTCACAACTCACCAATATCCACCTTCACAATCAATCAGTCTCTCTGACTTCCACACATTTCTGGGAGGTGAGGAGGGTTATGTGGGCGTGTGGTAGAGGACAAACAAATATAGGGAATGGCATGTGCATGTGTGAGGAATGTCTGGTCTGACCCTAGGAAGCACTGGTCCTGCTGAGCATGAGAGCCAGAGGGCAAGAAGTGGGAAGGCAGGTTCAGATCTCGAGCCCTCATTAGGAGGGACAGGATCCAGGCTGATGGAGCAGAGGTGGCAGTGTGGAAAGAAGTCTGGCTAGCTGCCCCTTCTCTGACAGCTGCCCCTTGGAAAGGGCTGGCTTCTGTGCTTGGTATGTTCCCCCTCCTCATTCCATCTCCTGCTTCCCTGAACTCCTGCAGATCTCAGCTAAAATTCTTCCTTCCATGAAAACCTTTCCTTGTTCTCCTTCATGTTAGCACCTCCAATTTATCTTCCACATAGCTTGTTTACGCACAGTTGTTTTCCTATTGTCTCATTCTAGTATAAGGTCAACTCCTTGAGGGCAGGGATGATTTTTGCCCTTCTTTGTATAACCAAGGCTTCACATAGTGTAGTACACAGCACATGGCAGTCGCTTAGTAAATGCTTATTGATTCGATTTGACTTGAAATGGGGATGGGGAGGAATGTTTGAGAGCCTTCCTGCCCTTTGCACAGTAGGGCAGCACACTCTGCTATGGAAAAGGTGAGCAATGGGTCTTGTTCTTCAAATCTGACAAAGTTTTCTATATAGTTTAGATATGAGACCTCTATCTGAGCAACTGATAAAATTCTGACCCAGAAATACCATTATTAGGTTTATTTCCTAACATGATCAGGGAAAAAGGAAACAAAACTATGTTCTAAAATACTTTAGCAGCTCTCTTTGTGATGGCAAAGAACTGGGAACTGAGGGAATACCCATAAATTGGGGAGTGGCTAAACAAGTTGTGGCAAATGACTGTGATAGCTTACTACTGTGCCATAAGAAATGATGAATCAGTTCATTTTAGAAAAACATGGAAAGGGGGCAGCTAGGTAGCTCAGTGAATTGAGAGCCAGACCTAGAGATGGGAGGTCCTGGGTTCAAATCTGGCCTCAGATACTTCCTAGCTGGGTAACTCTGGGCAAGTCACTTAACCCCCATTGCCTAGTCCTTACCACTCTTCTGCCTTACAACCAATACACAGTATTGATTTTAAGATGGAGGGTAAGGGTTTTAAAAAATGGAAAGACCTACACAAAATTATAAAGAGTGAAATGAACAGAAACAAGTACATTATATAAACAACAGAAATAATGAAGAATAACTTGTGCATGTCTGCCTCCAGAGAAATAACTGATAAATAGAAACAAGCAAGATGTAGTTTTCTATATACATACATCTTTTTTATATTATGCCTTCTCCAATGGTAGAGAGGAGGGAGGGAGTTATCTGGATATTTTAATGTAACAAGCAAACAAATAAATTGATTTAAAAAAAAGAATAGAAACACTCTGATATGTGCTTGAGGTAAGAGGATGAAGGGAAGGTGAGAGAGAAAATGGACAGACATATTTTGGTCTAATCCCAAAATCCACCTATCTTCTTCTACAGAAAGTATGCAGCTCCCCTGCTTTGTGTCTCTAATAAAAGAATCAAAGGTCTTTCTGAAAGGGTCCTTTCCACTACCAGAACATCCAAGTCAAACAGACTTTTCCTTTTCTAGGCTTTGATAGTATTTGCAATCCATATCAAACAATATAGCACTGAGTAATATCCTGTTGGCTTTGTTCATTGATTTCTTTAATTATGGCCATATTTGTGACGAAATGACTATATATAGGGACAGCAAGGTGACTTAATAGATATAGAGCCAGGTCTGGAGTCAGAAGGACCTGGATTCAAATATGACTTCAGACACTTCCTAGCTGTGTGGCCTTAGGCAAGTCATTTAACCCCACTTTTTAATTTAGCCCTTCCTGCTCTTCTGCCTTAGAAACAATACTTGGTATCAGTTCTAAGAGAGAAGGTAAGGGCTTTTAAAAAATGACCCTATACAGGAAGAGGACAGGCTCTTAAAACTAATCCAGCTCAGATCTAACCATTCTGGAAGGTGACTTGGAACTATACTCAGAAGGCTATAAAACTGTGCATTCCCTTTGATCCTGTAACACCACTACTGGGTAGGTCTGTATTCCAAAGAGATAGTTAAAAAAAAATATTTATAGCAGCTCTTTTTGTGGTGGCAAAGAATTGGAAACTGAGCAGATGGCCATCTACTGGGGAATGATTGAACAAATTGTATATGATGGTGACAGAATATTATTGTGCTATAAGAAATAAGCAGGGTGATTTCAGAAAAAGCTAGAAAGATCTGCAGTAACTGATGCAGAGTGAAATAAGCAGAACCAGAAGAACATTGTACACAGCAACAGCAATATTGTATGATGATTATCTGTGAAAACTTGGCTACTTTCAGCAATACAATGATCTGAGACAATCCTGCAAGACTTATGATAGGGAATACTATCCACTGCCAGAGAAAGAACTGTAGGAGTTGGATGGATGAGGATCAAAGCATACATACTCTCTTTCACATGGGTTTATTTTGGGGGTTTTGGTTTTGTATGAGTGTGGTCTTACAACAATGACCAATTTAGACATGTGTTTTACATGATAATAAAAAATAAAATTTTAAATGGAAAAAAACAAAACTAATCCAGCCCAGCCTTACTCAGGATTTTCCTTTTCTTTTCTGCTTCCTGTTCAGTTACTACTACTGGTCAAAAACATTGAACTGATGGGTAGGATACTCCGTTGGCTATCTGTTGGTGCCACCAACCTCTTCCTGACTTCCAGGTAGATTCATTGTTCCTTCTTCTCCTTGCCTCCGTGTGGATACTATCTTTCCTTCTTCTAAGTGCACAAGAGATCATTTATTTATATATGCTTTTTTTTAAACCCTTACCTTACATCTTAGAGTCAATACTATGTATTGGTTCCAAGGCAGAAGAGAAGCTAGGTGATGGGAATTAAGTGACTTGCCCAGGGTCACACAGCTGGGAAGTGGCTGAGGCCGGGTTTGAACCTAGGACCTCCTGTCTCTAGGCCTGGCTCTCAATCCACTGAGCCACCCAACTGCCCCCTATATAAAATATTTTGAAAGTCTTAAAATATAAAATGTCAGGGGATCATAGATATAGTCCTAGAAAGGATTTTAGGGAGATCTAGTCTGATTTCCTTATTTTGCAGATGAGGGAACTGAGAACCTAAGAAGTTAAGTGACTTATCAAAAGTCACACAAATTGAAATAGAGGAGATAGGATTTGAACCTAAGTCCTCTGACTCCAAATCCAACATGCTTTCTTCTATACCATGGCAAGTGGGAAAAAATCAAAAGTAAAGCCAAGAGTCTATTCTTATCAATCATGTCCATATGTCTTTATTTCTATGAACCCTTCAAATTTGGGATTTTGTACCTATTGTCTCCCTGGAAAACATGAGAGGCAGGATCAGAGACAGGATAAGATCAGGGACAAGTACTTTGATTTACCAATACCAACAAACTCAGGCAGGTTTCCTTTCATACGGATTTATTTTCACTCCTATAGAAGCCGAGAAGGGAAAAGAGCTTCACAAAGTTAGCAAGACCATCAAAAATAGATACACGTACAGAGGATAAGTACATGCATATGTTATATTTGTATATTTACAGCACAGAGGCTTTTGTCAATGAGGATGTGGAAATTAAAGATATCTGAGGGAAAGCAATAGATGTGATTGCCTCTAGAGCCTGCTTATCTCTGAGGCTGTGCAGCTTACAACTGCCATTGGGAGCAAAGGCACAGATCATGGAGGAGGAAGAGGAAGAGAAGGACGAGGAGGAGGAGGAGGAGGAAGAGGAGGGAGGGAGGGAGGGAAGGACAAAGAGGAGGAGGAAGAAGAGGAGGAGGAGGAGCACAGTGCCATGAGGCTTATGTTTATGCTCAAATCAATCAGCTCTGATTTGCATGAGGCATGCAGAGATCTGTCCTTCCCTCCGCCTAGGGACCATGGGAATTGTGCTTTACTTGAGGGCCAGAGGTTTCAAAGAATATATAAAGGAAGGACCTTGACCTAACCATAGCATCAGGCTGCTGATAAGCACAGTAGTCTAGGATGAACTTGTTGGAGGCAGAAGAATAGATTTGAATCCACGAAGGGAAGCCAGGATAAGAAATCTTCTGTGAAATGGCACCTGAATTTGACTTACAGGACAGGGGATGGAGATAAAAAGAAGAGAGAGAAAGAAGATACTTTGGAAATTTCTCTGAGGCAGGGACCAAGTTTTGTGAATTCTCTTTAATTATCCTATTCTCTTAGGGTTCAGTTCAGTGGCATGAATACAGTGTCTGGTCTTTCTGATAAATAGATATTGATTTAAGATAGGCTATTCACAACATTAACTTCCATTTGTTTTCTCTCTGTCATAGGCATGTTCTATATATACAACTCAATGTGTCCTCATCCTCTGTGGCCTATGTCCCTCATCACATTTAGGGCTTCACAGAACAGTCACATCCCTCTCCTTCATAGCCTCTCTTCTACTCTACCAGGCTCTGCCTTTCCCATACAATCATTCAGGGTAGGGCCCTATTGGACAACAGAGCTGGGGGTTAGGATGAATGTCACCCAGGACACACCATGGAATAATGATGGTGAAAGAGAATAAGGCATTTTTATCACTGAGAAACATTTTTCAGAAGTTACACGGAGAGGACCATATGCTGAAAGGAATGGGCACAGATACAGCTCAGAAGATTTACTATTATAGAAGTTTATCCTCGTATCACAAGAAAATGTGGGTTGCTTATATCAAAGCTACCAAGAAATGCGTAACAGTGGCAGGAGGGGATGGAAAAGATGGGAAGTGTGGTATAATAATGAATACTAGCCTGGGATTTCCAGTCCTAGTTCTATCACTAACTATGTTGGTAGGACATTTCATCTCTTAGTTTACTCATCTGCAAAAAAAAAAAAAAAAAAAAAAAGGGAGATGGACAAGATGACCTCTAAGGTCCCTTGCAGTTCTAACATTATATATGTTCTAGAATTTTCAAACCCCATCATCCTATTTCACAGATCTAGCCAAAGGAATATTTAAAAGCCAGTCAAAGTAGATTCTAGAATGGGTAGATATTAGCACTGGAAATTATTTAGTCCAATCTCATAATTTTACAAATAAGAAAATAGATTTGTGTTGCATAGTTATATCCCAGAGGATCTACATTTCTTGTGTGTGTGTGTGTGTGACTGTCAATAATGGTCTTTGAATCAAGAAGAATAGGAGAAGTGCTATAATAAGAGATACTCAAATGTCTCAATTTTCCAAAAAAGTGGATTTTGAAAACCATAGGCCAATGAGTGCAGTGATAGGGGCCTGGCAGAATTATAGAACAGTTTATTAAATGGATTGTTCTGTCAGCTGAGCCAAGTTTGGATTCACTAAGAACAAATCACATCATTCTCTTTTCTGAAAGGGTTACTAAATAGACTGAGAGATCAGGAGAATATACTAGTTACAACATATCTGGATTTCAGGGTCTGATGATATCCTTGTGAACAAGATTGAGAAATGTGTGGGCTCACTAAAGAACATTTAGGTGAATTCATAGCCGACTGAAAGACCAGACCTAATGAGTGTTGATTAATGAATTGATGTCAACACAGGAAGAAAACTTTTAAGTAGCTTGCTAGAAGAATCTGTCCTTGGTGCTGTTGGGTTCAATAGTTTTATAAGAAGAAAGGCATAGATGGTATACTTACCAAATTTGCTGAGGTTATGAAGCTGAGAGGGAAAGCAAATGCATTGCTTTAAAAAATTCAGAGACAAAGAGACCTCAAGACACTGTGATAATATATCAACTCTAACATGAAATTTAATTGAGAAAAATGTAGTCTTACATTTCCATACAAAATGCAGCAGGCATGTGAAGAGCAGCTCACATGAAGAAGATTTGGAGATTCAGTGAATGGCAAACTCATTGAGAGTCAATGAAATGATAAGGTAGTCAAAAAAGCAGATAGGATATTGGATTGCATCAAGAGAAGATGGGGCCCAGAAGAGGGGCAGAGAAAGTCCTGCTCTAATCTTTTCTTGTCAGATCACATTTGAAACAACAGGTTCAGTTCTGGGTGACAAATTTAAAGAGGTACACTAGCAAACTATAGTGTGTACAGAGAGGTATACCCAGGGATAGGAGAAAGATTCAAAATGATATTGTAATGAAGAAAACTTGAAGAAATTAGTGATGTTTGGACTGAAGATGATTTGGGGGGGAAAGCAACTATTTTCAAATGTTAGAAGGATTGTCATGGGGAAGAGGGATTGGATTTATTCTTTTTGGTCCTAGAGAGCAAGACTAGGATTCCACAGATATTACGAAGAAGCAGAACAGCTCAATAGAAGGTGAATTTCCAAGCAATTAGGGCTATCTGAAAAGTGGGTATTCAGTTCTCTGTCACCAGATGTATTCAAGCGAAGGGAAGATGGACCTGGGATCTTAAAAAAGGTATTTATCTTTCAGTAAGGTGAACCACCATAATCAAGAAGGTGGAGTAGTTGAAATGCAGGCTAAAGAAGTTAGTAGTTCTGATTAGTCTCTTTTCAACTTTGAGGCTGCCTGCAGGACTAGTATAACTAAATGAATAGTCTTACTACCATGGCTAGAAAATGAATAGCTACACAGTTGGTTTGTTTTGACAGGAAGGAGAAGAGCATCAAATGAGATCTCTGTGGAAGAATAGTGCAACTTGAAGATGGTAGGTCCAGTGTTTCCTAAATCGTTTTCCCTATATGTGTGTGATCCATTCCTTCATGGAATGGTGCATCAGTTTGTTCTTCAAGTTCTTTAAAAGACAAAGTTGAGGGATAATGACTCTTTTATAAGGTCAAAGACAGATGCTTTCTTGACAACACCTTCTTGAGGTGCTCCTACAACAGAAGTTATGGGATCTTGACATAGTGGTTGGACTAGAGGACTTTTCTGATTTTCTCCAATTCATGGATTTTTATTAAAACAAATCCTGAAGAGATAAAATATCTTGCCTAAGCAATTTGAAATGATAATTCTGCCACAAGCTTCACTGATGGGATCTTTTAGTGAAGAGGAAGTCACTAAGGAGATTAAAAATGTAATCTTCCTTTTATCAAATGGAGGAGAAAGGATGGATAAAGAAATAACTCTGGGTAAGCAATACCATAGATGTGGGAAGAAGGAATAACTGGTAGTGTTTGGTCCTGGAAGATTAGAAATATTCTACCTATAAAAGAGAAGAGAATTTTCCAAGTGTACATGGGACATCATTTGAAAGAAGGAGTTCAGGACATGGTGGGGGTGGAAGAACAGAGAAAATGAGAGATCCATGTGCATAATGACATAAGCCTATTTTGGAGTAATGTGACAAAATGGGAAATAGCTTTGTAATAAAAAAGTAGAGCATGATCATCTAACAGGAAACCTAGAAGAGACAGCAATGACCAGGAAAGAAGGACCTTCTCCAAAGGAAGGAAGACTGAGGTACTCTTGTCAACAGCCCAGGTATACCTTGAAGACCAGCCAAGGACTTTAACCTGAATGCCAGGCAAAAAGAAAGGAATGGAAGGGAAAGAAAGTGGGGGAGAGGCTCTCAGAGTAGAACATGGTTATTAGGTAAGGGAAGAGGGAATAAATTACTGAGAAGGGGAATGGAAGCTTAGGACCTATCCCATTGGAAAATTAGACATAAGAGGGTAAGGATAAGATTTTTAATTAGTTTCCTTCTGATCCCAATTGGATTTTTATAATGAGTTCTCAAAATAGATCCTGAAACAGATTGAAAAAGTGGATTCCAAACTGGAGGTCTCAGATTCCCAGCTCGAGTTATAGGATCAATACTGGGAGGAGAGAATCCATGGGCTGTTCAAGTACCTCTGACCTGGAAGTTGTTGCCATAACCTGGCTCTAATTCTAGACACCATTCCTCTGTGGTGTTTCTTATGACAATCATAAGCAGAAAAAGCCAGTGCTCCAAGATTCCCATGTCTTTCCAAGAGGTGGGCACGGAGGAAGGCTATGATACATATGCCCCTCTGTCTCTTTGAAGTTAGAAGTTGTCCCTGGCTAGCACCTTTCTAAAACAAACAAACAAACAAACACATCACCAGAGTTTCTATTGACCATGACGAAGAACAAGAAATAGACCGAGTGCACCAAGTCAAGGAAAAATGAAATTTACAGAGCTGATCTCCACTGGCCACTAGGTGTCAGTAATGTGTCTCAGCTTAGACAGGGAGGTACATTTCCACATGATGGAAGAGGCTTCTGGGAAGCATCCAGTTGTCCTTCCCCTTCTCCCTAGTTTCTCTGCTATATACTGAGCAGTAGAAATATTGGGTTGGTGGTAGCAGTCTCCGGTTGCTAATTTGGCTAATTCAGAATCACATAGACAGATACCAGATGATAAAACTGGCAGTGGTGAATGACCAAGCCCAATTTTGTGAGAACTTAATGCTTTAAAGGCATTAGAAATCCCTCTATGGGTGGTCAAAAGGGATTTGGAACTCTGCTTTTATACAAATCCCATTTCTATTCCTGTACTCTGCTTTGCCCAACCCCACCACCCCATTCCATCTAAATACTTTTTAATTCTCTCCTCCCACCTCCCTTTTCCTCTACTCACTGCTCTTTCTCTGTTCTTACACATTCTCAACACACTTGAAAGTGTGAAAGTATATACATATGGGAGGAGAAAGGAGCTTCTAGTCTACAGTTCTCAGAAAGTGCAAACAGATCCTCAACTGACTTCATGACAGAGACTGTGCTCTTTGCAAAAGCTAACCAGGAAGATATGAAATTGCCTGAGACTGGCTCTTGCTATTTCTTCTTTCTAGGAGAAGTTCTTAGCCATTTTTTCACCTTCTTTTCATTAAAGAAGATGCTATGGCAATGTGGCAAATGCCTTCCCATTTTGGGCATGATGCCAACTGGGAGGGGAAGAGGAAATAGCTGGGGCTGCAGAAACCCTAAATAATCCTGAAAGAAGGAAGCAATGAGAGGAGATAATGGGATAAAAATTTCTTCTCTCTCCTGGGCCAGAGCTGATTGATGGCCAGTTATAAAAGATGTTAAGTACACCTATTTGGGAAGACACATCTTCTTTCCTAGATCAAGGTTAATAATCTGGATGCCATTTCACAGGTCAGATCATTATTGGGATGGTGAGGTGGGGAAGGGAGTGAGGGCAGAGGAAAAAAAGAAGGAGGTTAGGTAAAGCATATATAATTTGATACTTCCAGGTAAGGGAAGAAACTCCTAGAAAAAAGGAGGCTACATCTGGCAAGAAGTTTGGGGTTGGGGTTTATGTGTGAGGGGCAGTTCTTTGAACCTTGTAGGGCAACAGTAAGTTCTTCAACTTCATATTCCCATATGAGGGAAGTGAAGTACAAGGGACGAGGAAGTGTCCTCCTTTATTCCAAAGGGTACCCTACATGAGTGGAGAAAGGATAAGCTCAGAGAAGGTAGAAAAGGCAATGGAGCAAGCCAGGAAGTGGCAGCATAGCCACCCCTGACTGAGATGTATTCAAGTCTCTTCAGAGAAGTCCAGTTGGCATCAAGGTGGGAGTTAGATGATCACAGACTGCAGGAGCCGGAAGCACATCATCAGGTCCAGTGGGATAGGAGGCTTCAGCTGGTTCCCATCTAATCGAAGGTAGCGGAGGTGTGGCACATTTTCCAAGTCAGAGGAGAAGTCATGGAATGCAACTAAGTTGTTGGGGCAGATCTGGGTCCCATTGATGTCTGGAGAGAGAAAGAGAGAGGACAAGAGGATAAGTTGAGGGAGGAAGATAGTAGACATGGGTTGGGACTGAAATGGAGAAAAAAATACAGCAGGGAAACTGATGCAATAAGGATAACTGAATGACTTGAAGATGAGGATGGGTAGCTTTCTTTGTGTGTTTATGTTTCCGGTCCCTATTATCCATGTCCCTGGTGAAGTGCCATGAATATATGGCAAGTTGACTGAGGGCTAAAGTTAGGAAACAATGACTCTGTATTATTATTATTTAATATAGATTTGTATTATATATTATATAATAATAATATATACAAAGTGGCAAAGGGGAATAGGCTACGAAGAGCTACTACTCCAAATGCTTCAAGGTTCTGTACCTTAGCTCCCCCTGCACATGTTTCTAATAGCACGGAACCCCAAAGATAGCCTATGGTGGCTGGTTCTTCTCTCTTATACACCACTGAATGTCTACCTGCCTCACCAGCTCCCCTCTGCTCAACATATCTGCTCCTGGTCTAAGTCTGATCAGAAATGGTCTTGATTCTAGAGATACTGTCTACTTTCACCATCTCTACTTTTGACTGGAGAGCATTAGGGCTAGATATTCTGAATTAGGCACCCTGCTCCTAACGACATATTTTCTTTATTTCAACTGACTTCATCTAGACTTTGTGGTTGTTTAGTCATTTTTCAGTCATGTCTGACTCTTTGTGATCCCACTTGGGGTTTTATTGGCAAAAAAAGTGGAGTGGTTTGCCTTTCCACTCTAGTTCATTTGTCAGATAAGGAAACCAGAGGCAAACAAAGTTAAGTGACTTGCCTAAGGTCTCATAGCTCCTAAGTGTCTGAAGCCAAATTTGACTCAGGAAGATGAGTCTTCTTACTCTAGGTCCAGCACTCTATCTACTCTCTGCCACTTAGCTGCCCTATGACAAGGGCACTCCACTAAAACTATGGGTCTTAGTGGGCCCAGTAGAGCCACAATCAGAAGTAAAGAAATCTCTGGGCCATTCAAAAGACTAATCCCAATCCTTTCATACTTTTCCCAGGATTCCCTTCTACTGACCCTAACCCTGGGTCTGCCAACAGTCCAAGGTTAAGTGATCAGGGATATTATCCCTGAAAGATAGCCTGTACTGGACTTGGTATCACTAGTTCTGAGAAGCTTGAAACTGATGACTGACCCTTAGCTATATGGACTCAGGATTTTCTTGCTTATTCGTCTACAGCTCCTTCCTCCTACTCTTTTTGTTTCAGAGCTTGCTTCTTCTTCTATTGAGTTAATGCCTGAACATCATGTCTATGCATCAGACCCATGGGGTTATCTGGACTGGGGTGCCTTGCCAGTTTTAGAGATGCCCATTTAACTCCTTTTAAAGATTTCTAGCAGCATGGCCTCCTCCCACATCCAGTTGTTTCTTAGTTAATAGAAATCATTCATTGACATGAGTAGCAGCCCTGAATCCCAACCCATGCTTCATACTGAATCTGCAGGACTCTGCTTCTTCTTTAAAAAGCAAAAAAGAAGCTGTTCTTCAAGTCCAGGCCTAGAAATGGGAGGTCCTAGGCTCAAATCTGGCCTCAGATACTTCCCAGCTGTGTGACCCTGGGCAAGTCACTTAACCCCCATTGCCTAGCCCTTACCACTCTTCTGTCTTGGAATTGATTCCAAGATGGAAGGTAAGGGCTTTAAAAAAAGCTTACTTTCTGACTTAGTATCAGTTCTAAGACAGAAGAGCTACAAGAGCAGAAAGGACAATGGGGGTTAGGTGACTGGTCGAGGGTCACCCAGCTAAGAAGTGTCTGAGGCCAGATTTGAACTGAGTTCAGTTTCAGTCTCAGACATTTACTAACCATGGGCAAGCCACTTAACTGGGTTTGCCTCAGTTTCTTCATCTGTCAAATGAGCTGGAGAAGGAAATGGTAAACCTCTCCAGTATCTTTGCCAAGAAAACCCCATAGAAAGTAGATCTATGGGGTCATGATGAGTCAGACATGTCTGAATGACTGAGTAATAACAGAATGGGATTCTCTGTTCATGGTAGTCTTCATGCATCAAGGGAGCTGCTCTATCATTACAACTTCTTCCAATTTTCCAATAATAAATATCCCTGGTGTGTGTTCTAATGGAAGATCATGGATTCACGTCTGTCAGAACAGAGGGCAATGCTCCCCAAAAGTTCAAATCACTACTCCATTGTCCCAGGAATGTAGGAGGAGACAGAATCACAGGCTTGGGTACAATGGCATCATTGCTATGGAAAGCATAAGAGGGTCTAGTGAGTATAACCTGTACAGGGTGTAAGCTCAGACTACAATCCTGGCAGCTACCACCTATCTGTTTACAGTTGTTCCTGCTGTCCTCGCACTGTTTAGTCCTCACTAAGATCTTAAGAGGAGGGGAAGCAGATTTCATGGGGCACTCATGTTACTGTCAGGGTCTTATACCTTCTGATAGAGGCACATTAGAAAGAAAAGAGAAGGGGGTTGGGAATAAGCATTTATTAAGCACCTACTATTTGCTAGGCACCTGCCAGGTACTTTACAAATATCTCTTTTGATCCTCACACTGGTCCTGGAGGTAGGAGCTTTATGATCTCCGTTTTACAGATGATTAAATCAAGGCAGCTATAGGTTAAGTGACTTGCCCAGGGTCACACAATTAAGAAGTGTCTGAGACTAAACGTGAGTTCAAGTCTTCTTGACTCTAGATCCAGTGCTCTATTCATTGCATTACTTGGCTAACAGAGTACTCAGTAGATGTTATCATAGACACCACTATGTCTGACTTTATGACAGTTACTATCATATATCCTTTGGTGTTCTCTGAGCCTTAGACCTCAATCAGCTTAGAGTAGGATCTAGTGTATGGACTTCCTCAAGGGACTCAAACAACACAGGAAGACACAAATATAAACACATAAGGAAAGCCACCTGGAAGAGACCAGACCCCAAGGGCCTCCCTGCTTGGCTAAGAAGTAGTTTCATCTGCTCTCCTGGCTCCAATCCTCTTGGCTCTGTAATTACAGTAAATTGGGCCAGCTTGAACAGCAACACAGAGACTCCTTCTGTCCTGGTTTCACATGCTGCCTCGAGGCAACCTCAGAGTAGGAGAGGGTCTCAATACTCTCAGCAAGGCTACTGGGCAACGCTTGTTGCCTTCAATTCCGTTCTACAAGCATTAATGGAGCTCCCACCATGTGGCGGGCGCCATGCTCATTGATGGGGACACAAAGGCAGAAACAAACCAGTCCTTGATCTCAAGTTATTGCATTTGACTGGGAAAAGAAACATGCAATCCAACAAGAACACAACATATAGTGCAAAAAGTATTATGCAAAGTGCAAATGGAATAAATCAATGCATTTGAAGGGGAGGGGCAGGAATAACTATGAAAGATAAGAAAGGCATCTTGTAGAGGGGAGCAGATAAGCTGTGCTTTCAAGAAAGCTAGGGATTCTATGAGGTAGAGGTAAAGAGGGAGGGCATGCCAAGCACCGGGAACAACCTATACAAAGACACAGAAGTGGGAGATGAAATGTGTGTATGAAGGTATAGTGCCTGAGGGGGAGTAAGTGAGATCAGTTAGGAAACATAGGTTGGAGTCATATTGACTTTAAATATAAACTCCTTATGCAGAGAAGTTTATATCTTATCCTAGAGGTAATAGAGTGGCCATTTAAGCTTCCCGATCATGGGAGTGACATGGTCAGACCTGTGCTTTAGGAGTATTAATTTTGTAGCTCTGTGGAGGATGGATTAGAAAGGTAAGATACTGAAGGGAGAGAGACCAATGAAGAGGTATTGCAGGGACAGCTGGGTGGTTCAGTGGATAAAAAGCCAGGTCTGGAAACAGAAGGTCTTGGGTTTGAATTTGACCTCAGACACTTCTTAGCTATATGACCCTGGTCAAGTCACTTAACCCCCATTGTCTAGCCCTTATCACTCTTCTGTTTTGAAACCAATACTTAGTATCAATTCTAACACAGAAGGCAAGGGTTTAAAAAACAACAACAGATATTGCAATAAGTCCAGGCAAGAGGTGATGAGAATCTGAACTAAGGTGAGGGCTGTGATCTAATAAAATATTTATAAAAAAAACAACAGCAATCACAGAAAAACTTATCATAGTGCCTGACAAATAGGTATTCTATAAATGCTTATTGCCTTTCCTCTTCCCTTCTCCAATCTAGTTCCAGCTGAAGTAGTAGAGATGCCATTCCTCATACACAGCATTCCATGCCCCATCTCAGCAGCTTTTTACAGACTGTGCCCCAGAATATGCTCTCTACTCACCTCTGCTTCTGGGAACCTCTATCTTTCTTCAAAGTCAAAGTCTTTGAAAGAAACCTTTCCTGATCCCCCTAATATGTGCCCCCATTAATTTCTCTACCTTGCACAGGTAAATGAACCATCTAGTCTTATGGGGACCAGATATGCCTTGCTTAGTTCCATCTAGTCCTTGAATCCTCAGCAGATATCCTCTGCCTGATTTCAGTTTAAGCAACCATGTAGAAAATGGTAAGCCTACTTGCAGTCATGAGTGACTGAAAGGCTGGTATTATGTTATGATGAAAAGTCTGCTAATTGGCTGTGGAGCCAGGAGAACAGATAACTCAGGAGGAGTGCAGTCAGAACCAAATATGTACATACAAGTTAAAAACCCCTGCTCTCCCAGTCTCTTTTTGTCTTGGTGACTTGGCACAAGGAGAACTCTTTTGCTAGGGGAAGGGAGAACTGCTCTAAAACTCTGATGCAGCTTTGAATTTGAATTTGTTTCTTTTGTGGTTATTCTTTCCTGATCTTAGGTGAATGGATATTCTGAGCTGGAAGTGACGAGGTGACCTGGTGAATTTGGAAGACGAGGCAGTAGCAATGGCTACCAGAGTTGTATTTGTTGATGCAAAGGAAACACCTGAAGACAGATTTTTAAAATGACGAATTCAGGAACCGTGCCTCTTTGAAGCCATAGAAATTCCTCTTATGAGGTTTTTAAAAGACACTTTTTTTAAAAGTCATTTTTAAAAGGCTTCCAGGTACTTTGTGAGGACAAGGAGAGACAAATAACTTATAGGAGAATGTTTTGTACCAATTCTTCTTGATACACCTTCTCTAAAAGTTAATGGAATTCAAATAGCAAATTGACTATGGGGACCACACTGGTGGGGCTCAAGAGCTTCAGTGTTAGAAGTCATAACCCCTCAGGACTACCTCTAGAATGCAGAGAGAAGCAATCCACTACTTTCTGGAGGCCATAACTATAAATATTCTGTTGGGGGACTGCCTCCAGAGTGGATATATACTCTGTACAGATTTATATTTCTTTATAGGTGTGTGTGCTATTTTCCCCAAATAGAATACAAGTTCCTTGAGGGCAGGGACTTTAAAATTGTTTTGTCTTTGTATTCCTGGTTACTAGCACAAAGTAGTTACTTCATTGTTTTTCTTTTCCTTTGGATATTGACCCACTCAGAAAAATATTCAGGTGCACCCCTATACATCATGGGAGAGAAGTAGCCATCCATACAGAGTTCCTGAATAGGAAGAATTGTCCTCTTTATCCTGGGTCATCCGTGGAGAGGCAGCTATAGTTTAGTGAGGCATCTGTGGTATAGTGAAAAGAGACTTGGAGTTGGAAGAGGTAGCTCTCAAACTACAAGCTGGCCAATTGCTATCTGTCACTTTGGACATCATGTAACCTCTCTGACTCGGTTACTTCCACAGTAAAGCAGGAATAGTAGCTCTTGAACCATCTAGCTCGCAGAGTTGTTGCAGGACAACTCTGTGAACCTCAAAGCAACCATACAAACGAGAATCACTATATGACTATTTATAAAGAATCATAGACTCTTGGGGGCCATCTAGGCCAACTTGAACCTGAACAAGAATACCTACGAAGTAAGCAATAGTCCATCCACAGCTCGAAAACTCCCCGGAGGGGAAAGCTCACTGTATCCCAAAGAAGCTGTCTCCACTTTTGAACAGTTCTAGTGGTTAATGAGTTTTTCATGGCATCCAGTCTAAATTTGCTCCTTTGCACTTTCTATCCATATTGCTCCTTGTTCTGCCCTCTAGGGCCAAGAAAAGCAATGTAATCCATCTTCCACATGACAGTTCTGCAGATGCTGAAGACAGGCATTCTCCCTGGGTCAAATCTTTCTATCTCTAAGACCAAACATTCTGAGTTTCTGCAATCAATTTTCATATGACATGATCTCAGTCCATCCTGACTGCCTTTATTGGGCATTCTCCATCTTATCAATTTACTTTCTAAAATGAACACAATGCTCAAGAAATAGTTTGACTAGAGTTGAGTATGATAGGATTATCACCTCCCTGGTCTTGGTCTTGGTCTTGGTGTCTCTCTCTTTCTCTCTCTCTCTCTCTCTCTCTCTCTCTCTCTCTCTCTCTCTCTCTAGCTCTCTTGCACAGTGCTTGGCATGTTGTAAACACTTAATAAATTCTTGTTTTCTGCCTACCTTAGCACAATACCTGGCACATAATAAGTCCTTAATATAAAACTATTGCCTGCCTCAGCACAGTGCCTGGCACATAGTAGACATATAATTGCTTATTGTCAGATCTTCCACCTTGTCCTACCCTCATCACTCATGCCCATTCCCCTCATGTCATCTGTTACTTACTCTGAATCTCATTGTTGTTGAGATACAGGTGTTCCAGCCGGTTGTTGATGGCTGGTACATGGCTAAGTTTGTTGTGAGACAGGTGGAGGACCAACAGGTTGGAAATGTTGAAGGAGTTCTTGGGGAGCCCTTTGTCAGACAGTTGGTTGTAGTTGAGCCGGATAAAAGAGAGGTTGGGAAAGCCCTTGAAGTAGCCATTGGGGATGTTCTCAATGTTGTTGCTGTCCAGGAAGAGCTGGTGGATGGCTGTGGGGACCCTGGGGGGCATCTTCCTCAGGATGTTGTGGGCCAAGTTGAGCTGCATGAGGTTCTTGAGGCCTTGGAAGGTGTCCGGCTTGAAGACCCCATCACTGAGCTTGTTGTGGTGCAGGTCTAAGAGCACCAGGTTCTCCAGTTTGCTAAAAGCCCCTGAGGGAATTTTGCTGATTTGGTTCTGGCTGAGCCTCAGCTGCTCCAGGTTTCGGGGCAGTGCTGAAGGGACCTCTTGGAGCTGGTTCCTCTCCATGTAGAGGAAGACCAAACTCTCCAGCTTCTCTAACACCCTCTGGTCTATCTTGCGGATTCGGTTGTTGTCTAGGTTGACCCATCTCAGGCCAGTGGCATTCTTGAAGGACTCTATGGGGAGGTCTGTGATGAAATTGTTCTGAAGGTAAAGATAGTGAATTCGGGATGGGATGACTGGTACCTTTCGTAGGTTGCGACTGTCACAGTACAGGGCTGAAGGGAAATCTGGGGGACAATAGCATTCTCTGGGGCAATCAGGAAAGATGGATGGGGGTCCCGGGGGGAGGGGAGGAGGAAGGTCTGTTGGTTCAGAGGGCTCTCTGAAACCAGCAGGAGGGAATCGAGGTGTTGGCTTGGGTTTGGGCCTGGGTTTAGGTCGCCTTCTAGGGGGATTGTTTTGGCTATGGGCTCCCAAAAATAAGATGAAGAGGAGAAGGAGGGCCCAGCAGAGAGAGGGCTTCATGGTCCAGGGCATTCACCTGCAGTAGAGAGAAACAGAAGGGTCACTAGCATTTTAAACAGGTTAGACTAAGGCAACTTAGCAAAAAACAAACAAACAAAAACATGTTTTTCTCTGTAGCTGGAGTCCTCCAGAAAACAACAGGAGGGGATTCATCCCATAGTGAAGAACTGGCCAAAGGCAGAAAGAGGATCAGAAAGGAAACTGTATTTTGTCCAGAAACGAAGGAAGAAGAGGAACCCGAGGCCCTAGAGACCCTGACCAGTGACTTTTGTCTCCTAGAAATGTTCCTAGTTTGCTCTGGTGAGGTTGGTGTTAATCCATTAGGAATCAGGAGTCCAAGTTTACATAAATGTCATTTAACCTTTTATCTGTCTCTCTCTGATATAGGAAAATTGTCTCTTCCTCCCAACTCCCTAAGAAAGGAGTGGTGTGTAGTGCTCTGAATCACTAGGTATTATCACTCGTAAACACCTTAGAGCTCTTCCAACTCCAATCTGAACCTGAGGTTCATGGATCCCCAAGGGGTAAGTGGATAAATTTCAGGGGTCTATTAACTTCAATGAGAAAAAAATTACATTTTTATCTTCACTAATCTTTGATTTCCTTTGGACTCTTATATATTTTATTTTGTACATTTAAAAACATGGGCAACTAGGTGGTGTAGTGGATAGAGCACTGGACTTAAAATCAGGAAGATTCATTTTCACGAGTTCAAATCCAGTTTCAGACTAGCTGTGTGACCCTGGACAAGTCATTTAACCTGTTTGCCTCAGTTTCTCATTTGTAAAATGAGCTGAAGGAGGAAATGGCAAGCTCCAGTATCTCTGCCAAGAAAACCCCAAATGATAGCCGTGCTTTTTGTGGTGGCAAAAAAACTGGAAAAGGAGGGTATGCCCTTCAATTGGGGAATGGCTGAACAAATTGTGGTATATGCTGGTGATGGAATATTATTGTGCTCAAAGGAATAATAAACTGGAGGAGTTCCATGTGAACTGGAAAGGCCTCCAGGAATTGATGCAGAGTGAAAGGAGCAGAGCCAGAAGAACATTGTACACAGAGACTGATATACTATGGTAAAATAGAAAGTAATGGACTTCTGTACCAGCAGCAATACAGTGACCCAGGACAATGCTGAGGGATTTATGGTAAAGAAAGCTACCCACATTCAGAGGAAGAACTACAGGAGTGGAAACAGAAGAAAAACAACTGCTTGAACACATGGGTTGAGGTGGTCATGATTGGGGATGTAGACTCAAAACCACCACACCAATGCAACTATCAACAATTTGGAAATAGGTCTTGATCAATGACACATGACAAAACCAGTGAAAATACATATCAGCCATGGGGGGTGGGGGGAGCTTGGGAGATGAAGGGGAAAGTAAGAGCATAAATTATGTAACCATGTTAACTTTTCTAAAAAATAAATATTAATAAATGTTTAAAAACAACAACAACAACAACAAAACCCCAAATGGGGTCACAGAGAGTTGGACACACCTGAACAAAAACCATCTTAAAACATTCTGATGGGGCAGCTAGGTGGCTCAGTGGATAGAGAGCAGCCAGGCCTAGAGATAGAAGGTCCTGGGTTCAAATATGGCCTCAGACACTTCCTAGCTATGTGTCCCTGGGCAAGTCACTTAACATCCATTGCCTAGCTCTTATACAGTATTGATTCTAAGACAGAAGGTAAGGTTTGAAAAAAAAAAACATCCTGAGAAGGAGTCCATAACAATAGATTATCAAGTGGTCCATGATACAAAAAAAAAAAAGGTGAACCACTTCCTTTTTATAGATGAGGCAACATAGACCTAGAGAATGGAGATGACTTTATCCAAGTTCCACAGTGAATTAGTTAACAGAACTGGAATTAGGTCTCCTGACTCCCAGGCCCTTGGAATCTATTGGGTAAAAAGGTACTGTAGGAATCTACCCATCCAGCATACTGCTCAGGGCAGCTCTATTCCCCTCCCACTTGGCTCACAGAGCCCCAGTTTTTGCCCGTAGCACACAGACTCAGAATTTCCCTCAGACATCATGTTCCTAGGAAAAATAAACAGAACGATGTGAGATAGAAAAGGTCCTTTCAATCTTTCTGACCTGGGGTTGCTGTACTACATCTCTACTACGAAAAGAAAGAGAAAATGGGCCATTATAGCAGGAGAAATGAAGGTAGATGTCAAGAAAAAAGTTTCTGGCCATCAACAGTGGAAGAACATGGGCATGGGGGCCTGAGGAGAGGTGGGAGTTTCATTCCACCAATGGATTTTTAATATAAGAAAGGCTCCCAGGGCTGTCTAAAATCAGAGAGGGGGTGAACTGACCCTTTAAGGTTTTTACTAGCCTAGGGATTCTAGGATTCCTAACCTTGCTTTCTCCCCCTCTCTAACCACTGGGACGTTCCCAAGTGCCTCTTGAAAGTCACATTGCTTCTAATTTGTCAAATGCTTCTTCAAGGGAAAGGGGAAAAAAAGGAAGTTGAGTAGTTGATGCTTAATTCTAGTCAGAGACACGATTATGTTTTGTAATTATGTCAATTATGTCTCTAGCAGTGCTTTCTCTTCTCATTATGGTATTTATAATTATCAACTTGCATATTATATCTATCCTAGGATACAAGAGGAGGGATTGCTTTTGTTTTGTCTTAATAACCTCAGAGAGCTTGAAGCTTTGATAGAAGCTTCTTGGATTGAATTGGGTTGATTTCTCCATAGGATCAGTCCTTCCAAAGTAGCCTGCTATCTAGTGGGATGATAGGTACAAGCCTTCTCAAGGACTGAACTGCCTCCCCTGGCAATTGGTTCCTGTCCTGCCTCTCCTCCAGTGCATTTTCTCTTTAAGCCCAGAAGTCGAGGAGGAGCAGAGGAACAAAGAAAAGAGCTGGAGGAAGGTGGCCAAATAGTATTCATCAGAAGAGGAATAACAGGGGAAGATCTTAGGAGGCCTGGGAAAAGTCTCAGGAGTGCTAACTGCCTTATAACACAGGAGCTGTAAGGAAAAGAGGCTGTCTTTCAAAGGCTAGGTGACCTAGGTTATTAATTATGTCCATCAGCATTAATGACATTCTTCTAACTTTCCCAAAAGGCCTTTTCTCCAGACTCATCCTTCCCCTTTCCTGGGCCCTGAAAAGCTTATTGATAAAAGCCAACAGAGGATCCCTCCAAGAAGGGACCAACTGGGAGACCTCAGAAAAGTGGGTGACAGAGCCAAGAATGGGTTCCTTTGCTCAGGTGCCAAGCCTAGCCCAAAGAAGAGCTTACCTATGCAAGTAGGCCATCCCTCTCCATCATCTCCTCCTACCATGGCTAGTCCTACAAGGCTGCTCACATATACTTGGCAAATTTGCTCCCTCCACAAGCCAGACCTCTGGGCTACCCAGTTTTGGTGGTGGCTGCAGTGGAAGAGAAAAGGATAAAGGAGCCCCACAGATGAGGGGAGAGGAGTGCTGCCAGTGTTCTGTGGGCTTTTCCTGCCAGCTGGCAGCTGCATCTGAATGCCCAGACGACCCCCCAGAGAACACTCTGTGGCTTCTGTCCAACAGACGGTGGGGAAATGTCAATAAGGATGAGGGTACTGGTAAAACAACAAAGACTTCCAACTGACATTCCCTGCTCTCTCCTCCCTGCCTGAGTTGAGAAGCTTTCCCAGAATCAATGAGATATCTGGGAAAGGACATGAAGAATCTCTCCTCAGCTATCTACTGTCATTCTACTCCCTTTTGCTTCTTTGCACAGACCCTAGACCATTCCTCTTTCAATCAAGGGTTCTATCTCAAACCCAGATCTATTTTTTCTTCCTTATTGTTCAGTCATTTTTTAGGTTTGCCCAATGCTTTGTGACCACATTTTGGGGTTTTCTTGGCAAAGATACTGGAGTGGGTTGTCATTTCCTTTTCCAGCTCATTTGATAGAAGAGAAAACTGAGGTAAACAGGGTTAAGTGACTTGCTCAGGGTCACACAGCTAGTCAGTGCCTGAGATCAGATTTGAACTCAGGAAAATGAGTCTTCCTGATTCCAGGCCTAGCACACTATATTGGACCACCTAACTGCTCCCCAGACAGACCTCAACTTTTGCCAGTTTCTTCCAAAACCCCTTGAGCAGCTACAGGTACAGTGGAGAGTCTCTGCTACACCTTGGAATATAATAGGACTAAAAACAACTCAGGTCTTTAGGAAGTTATTTTCCTTGACTATGTATATTCAGTATAAGGATTTTGTTTTTCTTCCTTCTTTTTGTCCCCAGAGGGATAGATGTGGGAAGGAAAAGAAATGAATGTTTATTCATTGAAAAAAATAATTAAAAAAAAATGGGGGCAGAGTTGTGTAAGTCCCTACGTCATTCCTGTGCATGGTGACAACTGTTAGTGGTGGACTTTTCCCAGAAAGTATCTCCTGCCTCTTTTTTTATCTTTCTTTTGTCTTCTCTTTTCCTTGCCCTTCCCTCTCCTTCCTCTTCCTCTCTTTCTGACTCTTTTCTCTTCATCTCTTTTCTGTCTCCTCTTTCCCTCCCTCCCTCTCTCTCTTTCTTTGTCTCTGACTCCCTCCCTCTCTCTCTTTTTCTCCCTCTGTCTGTCTCTCTCTCCCTCTCTCTTTCTCTCTTTTTCTCTCTCTGCCTGTCTGTCTCTCCCCCTTCTCTCTTTTTTTCTCTCTCTGTTTCTCTGTGTGTGTGTGGCTTTCTCTCTTTGTCTCTCTGTCTGTCTCCCTCCCTCTCTCTCTCTTTCTTTGTCTCTGTCTCCCTCCCTCTCTCTCTCTTTCTCCCTCTGTCTCTCTCTCCCTCTCTCTTTTTCTCTCTGCCTGTCTCTCCCCCTTCTCTCTTTTTTTCTCTCTCTCTGTCTCTCTGTGTGTCTCTCTCCCTCTCTCTTTGTTTCTCTGTCTGTCCCCCTCCCTCCCTTTCTCTCTTTTTCTCTCTCTGTCTCTCTCCCTCCCTCTCTTTCTCTCTGTCTCTGCCTGTCTCTCCCTTTCTTCCTCCCTCACTTCTTTCTTCTCTCCTCTTACTTCTCAGCTTCCATCTGGTCATTCTTCCTCTACCCCTTCTCTATAACATGTCTTCCAGCTGGTTGCAATCAAAGGAATGACTGGCCATTCACATGGTGACTCCAGAGATGTACTGCCCAGCTTCCAAGCTAGGGTCACATCCTCCCCTGCCATATAACCATGTGCATTGACTCACCCTCCTCATAAATGTACACCCTCAACATATGCCCCCCAGAGGCACATGTGCATTCTCACATATGTACATAAATGTCCACGAACATACATAATATGTCTAAGTAAGAGGGAGAAGGCATGTTCTGGATTCCAAGACAATTTCTTCAGCTTCTTTTAAAGTGTTCCGCCTACCCCACAAAGAGTTCCCAGAATTGGTGATCATTTCCCTACTTCCCCCCCATTTTCTTGCCACCAAACTTTTTTTCACTAAGCCCTAGATATCAAATTAAGCATGTAAAAGGATAGTAATTCTCCATGTAACTTGGGCAAATCATTACCTACTCTGGGCCTCTGTTTCCTTCTCTATAAAATGAGGGATTGGGACTAGAGGATCCCTTCAGGTCCAAAGAGATATAGTTCAGGTTTCTGACTCTTACCAGCTGTGTGACCAAGGGCAAATCGCTTAACCTCTCTGGGTCTTCTCAGGAAGAAGTTGAATTAGATACCTTCTAAAGTCTCTCCTACTTCTAAGGTGTCCTCCTATGAATACTGGAGTACCAATCTCATCACTGCCTTGTGAGGCTTAAATAAGATCAATGCATGCAAAGTTCTCCGCATTCTTAAAAGATATCTGGGAATTTTAATGAAACAAACTTTTAAAATTTATTTTTAAATTTTTAAAAAAATTTAAATTTATTTTATTAAATTTATAACTTTAATTAAAATGAAAATTTATTAATTTTAAAAAGAATTCCCCACTCAAATAAATAACTAAAGAGGCAATGTAACCCATAAATAAATAAAATGTTATGCAAAAGACAGTTATTATTGTTATAATTTTAAGATTATGGCAAAACACACAAAACTGGTGCTTAAAAGTGAGGATGAGCCAGGATAACTTGGGGATCTGGAATCCTTATATGGAATAGCAAAAAAAAAAAAAGGAAAGACCTGGGCGGGCATCAGAAAACCAAAGAGTTCTCGTTTCAGGGCTGGAACTAACCAGCTCTGTGTCCTTGCTTCTGGCATTTCATCTCTGAAGGCCTCCAAATCCCCTTCCAGGTCTGACAACCTCTCAGCAGCTCCTCACCTGACCAGGCCTGCTACTGACTAGATGGGAAGGAGGGGAACCAGGGGGAGAATCATGGGCCCACTTGTGGCCTTGTGATGCTGGGCATGTAATTTCCTTTCTTTCATCCATTTCTTTATTTGTAAAGTAAAAGGACTGCTAGGATTAATGTGGCTGAATTTTGGTTTTTAGTGCAGCCGTTTTTAACCCAGGGTCCATGAACTTGTTTTAAAAAATCTTTTGATAACTGCATTTCAATAGAATTGGTTTCCTTTATAATTTTACATACTTTATTTTATGCTTTTAAAATATTATATGTTAATAGGTTTTGAGTGATAAAATGTGTATAACCCAGGGGAATTGCTTGTTGGCTCTAGGAGAGGGGAGGGAAGAGGGGAAGGAGAGAAAATGAACCATGTAACCATTGAAAAATATTTTTAAAAATAAAATTATATTAAAAAATATTATTGTGGGGGCAGCTGGGTAGCTGAGTGGATTGAGAGCCAGGCCCAGAGATGGGAGGTCCTGGGTTCAAATGTGGCCTCAGATACTTTCTAGCTGTGTGACACAGTATTGACTCCAAGACAGAAGGTAAGGGTTTTAAATGTAAATATAGATATATTTAATATATATTAATATATATATAATATATAATATAATATAGGTCCTGGGTTCAAATTTGACCTCAGATACTTTTTATCTGTGTGACACAGTATTGACTCCAAGACAGAAGGTAAGAGTTTTAAATTTAAATATATATATATATATATAAAATTGTGAGAAAGGATCACAGATTCTTCCACTAGATTGCCAAAGGGGTCCATTGCCAAAGACTAAGAATTTAACTTAACTTTCTTGGATGGTAGGGCCCTGGATTCAGAGAGAGGAAAACCTGCAAACTGTACTATCTATGTAATCTCATATAAAATAATAAATCCCATACTGCTCTATGCTTCAGTT
>NC_058133.1:106004703-106014014 GCF_016433145.1 Gracilinanus agilis | reverse complement strand
TGACACAGTATTGACTCCAAGACAGAAGGTAAGGGTTTTAAATGTAAATATAGATATATTTAATATATATTAATATATATATAATATATAATATAATATAGGTCCTGGGTTCAAATTTGACCTCAGATACTTTTTATCTGTGTGACACAGTATTGACTCCAAGACAGAAGGTAAGAGTTTTAAATTTAAATATATATATATATATATATAAAATTGTGAGAAAGGATCACAGATTCTTCCACTAGATTGCCAAAGGGGTCCATTGCCAAAGACTAAGAATTTAACTTAACTTTCTTGGATGGTAGGGCCCTGGATTCAGAGAGAGGAAAACCTGCAAACTGTACTATCTATGTAATCTCATATAAAATAATAAATCCCATACTGCTCTATGCTTCAGTTTTTATATCTGTAAAATGAGAGGGCTTGAGAGGGCTAAGGGGCAGCTATCTAGGGGGATCCATGGACAAAAGACCAGACCTAGAGATGGATAGCCCTGGGTTCAAATCTGACCTCAGAAACTTACTAGTTGCATGACCCTGGGCAAGTCACTTAACTCCAATTGCCCATCCCTTACCATTCTTCTGTCTTGGAACTAGTATAGATTCTAAGACAGAAGGTTAGGTTGTTGTTTTTTTAATGAAGGAGCTGGGTGGCTCAGTGGATCAAGAACTAGGCTCAGAGTTGGGAGGTCCTGGGTTCAAATCTGGCCTCAGACACTTCCTAGATGTGTGACCCTGGGCAAGTCACTTAACCCCCATTGACTGGTTCTTACCACTCTTCTTCCTTAGAATCAATACACAGTATTGATTCTAAGATGGAAAGTTAGGGTTAAAAAATTAAATTTAAAAAAAATTGAAATAAAGGAGCTGGACTTGATGGTTTTGAAAGCCCCTTCCCACTCCAAATCTATAATTCTGAATCCACCATTCCATATTTGATGTAGCCTTATTCAAATTGTTTCTTATTTGCTATTCTAACCTCCAGAATCTTTCTGCCTTCCTGGGACGCTGTCACATTTTCATCTCAGCTCTGAGACAGAAAGGAGGCCAGCACTTCTCCCAAACCTCAGCACCAGTGTGGCTGGAGGTTTTCATTACTCTCTCTTTTTGTGTGCCACAGCCCAGAGCTATTGAACTATTGGACCCTCTTATAGAACTATTAGAATCTCAAAGTTGAATGAGAACTCAGAAATCATCTGACCTAACCCATCCCTAAAGAGGAATTCCTTGCACATAACTCTGAAAAGCATTCATCCCCCTGTACTTAAACACCTCCCCGAATGGACACCCACAGCCTTCCAGCTTGCAGCCCAAGCGTGCTTTTGGAGAGCTCCCCTTGTTACATTGGGTCAAAACTGGCCTCTGCAAGTTTCTACTCATTACTTCCAGTTCTCCCTTTTGGGGCCAAGTAGAAGATTCCTCTTTTATAGGAAAACCCTTGAAATGCTTGTCCTCTATAAGTCTTCTCTCCATTCATCTTTAACCAATCATCGGATGACAGATTGGTCCTTCAAAGACTTGATTTCAAACCTGTGGCCTCCTCCCTATCTCTTTCTCCCAATGCCACCAGTCCTTAGGCAGCCTCTAGAGTATTTGAACAATGCTCCAGATTTTCCCTGCCTAGATTCCTCTTTAATCCTTCTTCTTCTCTCTCATCTCCACACTCCAGGAGGTTCTTAAGCCCTCCCAGAGCAAATATGATGCCTCACAGGAAAAAAAGCTTCCTACAGAGGGAAAAGCCGCTCTTGCTCTTAACCAGGGGAACCTGAGAGTTTATCCTCTCCCCTTCTCCCATCCCTCCAGGCCCCATTAAACCCATTATTTCTGTTGCTTTTGCTCAGGACACATTGCTCCCTCCTGAGGCTTTTCTGACAGGTCACCGCCCCTTTCTCCTCCGGCGTGGCTCTAGAAGGGGAATTATCTGACAAGGCAGACATTTCAGAGGCAACATCAGCTTAATGTCCTAAGTGTCAGATGCTGGACTCTGAGGAGGAGGCAACGAGACGGCTCCCTGTGGACCAGAAGCCCTCAGCCCAGGACTCAAAGCCCCTGTTTATATTTCTTGATCAGGGATTCTTAGATTAGGCTCTTTGGATACCTTTTGGGCGGTTTGTGTACTTGGATGGGGGAAAATATATATATATATATATTTCTATATCCATAGAATTTATTTCCTTTGTAATCCTATGTCTTTTATTTATCCTTAAAAACATTCTGAGAAGAAAGGGTCTGTAAGCTATGCCAGACTGCCCAAGGGTTTGGTCCATGCAAAAATGGTGAAGAATCTCAGGTTCAGCCTATAAGCTTTTGGAGGCCAAGGGCATGTCTTTTCTTTTTTTCTTTTTCTTTCTTTTCTTGCTGTCCCACCCTGTGCTTCCTATGGGACTCTGTATGTACTTAGTGCTCAATAGTTGTTTGTTGGCTGCTTGTAGTAGTTTTTTGTTGTTGTTTTTTGTCCATCAGACCGAATTCACGGAGCTTTGCTATTTTTTTTTTTAGCTAATTTTCATTTAGCAGCTTTTACAACAATTCAAGTCAATCAACATCTAACAAGCTCCAATTGTGAACCAGAAACTCTGCCAGGTGTTGGCAATTACAAAAATTGCAAAACAGCCCAGTCTCTCCCCTCAAGGGGCTTGAGATCTGGGGAAAAGTCATCTTGAATTGGGATATTTTTTGAGAGGTGGTTCTCACTTCAACCCCTCCAAGAAGAACATCATTTTAAAAACTACAAAACCATCTCTGCCCCAGCCTATGAAACTGGATTGGGTCCTCCCTTCTTTTTTCTAGATGTAAAAACTGGCAGGGCAGACATCTGCTCCCTATTTTTCTGTAAATAAGGACCTCGTTAGGTAATGAGGTGGGCTAGGCAGCCTCCATGTTGGGGGGAAGCATGTACTTGTAGCTGCTTGGCAGGGAGGAGGAAGACCTCTTGGTGTCCTCTCCACACTTGCCTTTTCCTGTGATGAAGTTTTAAGGGAGGAGCTGAGGTCTCCAAAGCTATTCCCTACATGACCATTGTCCAATCAGATATCCCAGGGAGGGACTGGACTGAGTGATGACCAGAAGGGATATATCTTGCATAACAGGAAGTTCAGCTCTTCCACTTAATTGCTAATTATATTCTCTCTCTCTCTCTCTCTCTCTCTCTCTCTCTCTCTCTCTCTCTCTCTCTCTCTCTCTCTCTCTCTCTCACTTGAGGAATGTGGCATTTGTTCAGNCTCTCTCTCTCTCTCTCTCTCTCTCTCTCTCTCTCTCTCTCTCTCTCTCTCTCTCTCTCTCTCTCTCTCTGACTTGAGGAATGTGGCATTTGTTCAGTCTGTAAGGGAGTCCATTACCTAGTTGGATTTTCTTGGGCAGCAGATTAATAAATTAATATTTTAAACTAAAAATACAGCCTTCAGAGAATTTCACTCATTGCAGATTTAATGGGCACTTGGAAAGAGGTGAGGATAGGACAAATATGTGGAAATAAGAGAGAAAGGAAAACAGACCAAGTGCTTAAGGAAATTGTAATGAAAAAAAGGATCCACTTGTAGCAGAGGTGGTCAGGGAATAGGTGGTATTTGAGCTAGGGCTTAAAGGATGAGGAAGATTTCAGTGGAGTGTTCAGACAAATCTGACCCTGCTTCTTCATTAGTTACTAAAACACCTATAGAAGACCCCTATATGCTTATAGAATAAATTTCAGCCTCCTTAACCCAGCATTTAATGAATTCCTTAATATGGATCCAACCTTCCTTTCTGCACTTTGGAAGTCCCTTTTTCCCTGCAGTTCCTTCTCTGATTGAATGACTCATCCCAGAAACTCCATTTAAGGAGGGTGGTGCAGGCAAACCAGGGCAGCTGGATGGTTCAATGGATAAAGCACCAGTCTTGGAGTCAGGAGGATCTGAGTTCAAATTTGACCTCCAACACTTCCTACCTGTATGACCCTGGGCAAATCACTTAACCCTGTTTGCCTCAGTTTCCTCATCTGCAAAATGAGCTGAAGAAGGAAATAGCAAACCACTCCAGGATCTCTGCCAAGAAAACCCAAATGGAGTCATGAGTAATTTACTAAAAACAATATTCAGGCAAACCATGGCTCATTCTCTTGACTATTCTCTGGGCATCTCCTACCATTTCCTACCTCTAGCCTTTTGTTTTAACCCTTATCTTCTGTCTTAGAATTAATACTAAGCATGGGTTTTGAGGCAGAAGAGTGGTAAGGGCCAGGCAATTGGGGTTAAGTGACTTGCCCAGGGTCACACAGCTGGGAATTATCCAAAGTCAAATTTGAACGTAGGACCTCTAGTCTCCAGGGCTGGCTTTCTATCCACTAAGCCGTCTAGCTGCCCCACTATATTTCTTTCTATTTATATTTGTGCTCCCAGTACTTAGCAGTATCTGTTACATTGTAAGCACTTAGTAAATGCTTCTTGGTTTGACTTGATGCCCAGCCTTATTTTCTCTTCTTCCCTTTCATCTAATCTATGATTCAACCACATGACTGTTAACTGTTCCTTCGTGGCCTCCTTCAATCTCCCACCTCAGTGCATTTGTACAGACTATTTCCCCTACCTGGAATACATTTCCTGCTCTTGTCCATTTATTGAAATTTTCTTTCAATGCCCAGTTAGTTCAATGTCACTTGAAATCTCTGCTTCCCTAGTTCAGGAATTCTTAGCCTTCTTTGTGTCAGTCAATTAAACACTTAGCTACTATATTCTAGGCGTATTACTAAGTCCACAGACTCATGAGAATAATATTTATTACCTGTATTCATGATGGAAGGAAATGCTAAATTTCTATTAGACATTAGTGGAATAGAAAACTTTAGTTTGTTTTTTTTCCATCTAAGTTCATGAAATTTATCTGTGGATCCCAGTAAAGAACTGCTATCTGATTTGAAACAACCTCACTACTTCCTCAGATTTTCCTACAGCAGCACCTTTCCTTTATCTTTTACTCCTATCATACTCTATTTGCTATTATATATATATGTATATATATATGTGTATACAATATATTTCTTTATATTAAATGTAATTATAAACTCCTTGAGGACAAAGATGGTCTTGTTCTTATGTTTACATCCCCAAATCCTACCCCAGTGCCTGGCCCACACTAAGCATTCAATAGATATTTGTGGAAAGAAAAGGAGCCTCCAGAGTTCAATTCACCCCTTAAAAGAAGTTTGCAGAAAAATCTTTCAAATCCAATTAGGCAGTTCCAATGAGACTAGAACACTGGGACTACAGTTTGGAAGACCTGAGTTCAAATATGGCTTCAAATACTAGTGTTTAGTTCTGCCTCAGTTTCCTTGTCTGTAAAATAGCAATAATAATAGCACCTACCTCTCAAGTTTGCTTCAAGGACCAAATGAAATATATATTTGAAATATATCATGTGAAATATATTTGGGAAGCACCCTAACCATAATGGGTACTTTAAAATGCTTAATTCCTTCCCTTTAGAGTGGTCTGGAATCCAAACTTTGGGATTGGGGGGAACCTCTTTCTTCTTTTCTTCTCTTTCTTGTCTGACTGCTTGGGCCAGGGCAAAGGTGACAGATGGGATTTGGGTTAAGGCTGTGATGGGTTTGAAATAAAGGATGAGGGGGTGGGGTGGGATGTAGTTTCTTGTTTATTTTTAAAGCAACATGGTAGAAAAAGCATTGGTCTTGAAGTCAGAAGACCAGGGTGATTTGACACTTTCAGATACACTTAAAATCTTAACTCTGGGCTCCCTGTTTTCTAAATGCCACAGCATTGTAAGATCAAAGGATCATAGAAACAGGTCTAGGAGGGACCTTAGAGGAAATGATTTGCCCAAGGTGACACAGTTACTAAGCCTCAATGGAAAGTTGTGGATTGCAATTACGAGTGGACTTTAGGTTGAGACTTGGATTTGATCTTGTATTTGGCATTAGGATTGAGGTTCGGGTTTGAGTTAATGTTGAGATTAGCATTAGTGTTGGAGGTTGGGTTGAGTTTTGAGTCTAGGGTGGGCTGTTGGAATTAAGGTGATTGCAAGGGTTAAGGCTATGTTTATACCAAGTTGTTTGCTCACGTGCCTGTGTAACGTAAGTGATTGTTGAGTTAGAATCTGTCTACTGTTTAACACACCCAGCTCCTCTCGAGTGGAGAAAAGCCAGCTTCTCTCCATCCAAGAAGCTTGCCCCAGAGGAGATCTGAATGACCTTTTCCTTCTCTTTTCAGCCCCAGCTTCTCTGTTCCAAGCCCCGTTGCCCAAATATGTATGGATCCACCCTGGTCCTTTCACCCTCTTTTCTAAAGTAACCATGAGAAAGAATGGCTGCCAAAATGGACAGCTTTGTTTATTGACTATCTCTGATATCCATTCTTCTAGTCAGCCTATGGCAATCAGCCTCCAGCAGCCTCTGGCAGCAATGGTGTCCCTTCATTTTCCCAAACCATCCTCAAAGAATTGGAAAAATAAAAGGGACCTGAGTGGCTATCTTGTCCAGCCTTTAAAATCCTCCCCCAAAGGATCCCAATTATAACAATTTAGATAAGCAATTATCTAGTAGGTCCACTCTCTAACTTGTAAATGTTCTCCTCAAATGATATGGTCCAGAACTGAATTTAGTCCTCTATATGAAGTCTCCCTATGTCTATCTATGCCTTCCCTATCTTAAATTTGTGAAACCGATTTTTTGTGCCCAAATGTAATAATACTCTACATTTATCTCTATAAAATGCCATCAGCCCAAGGCTCTAGCCTGTCAAGATTCTTTGGACTGTGCCATTTACTGTGTTAGCTAGCCTTTCCAGTTTTATGTTATTTACATATTTGATGAGGGTATCGATTTACCTTTATCCATCAGTCTACTATAACTCCAGCCAGAACTGGAAGACTTAAGAAGGAGCTGTGTGAAGGGTTCCATGAATATGACATATTCTTTTTTTTTTTTAACCTTTATCTTCCATCTTAGAATCAATACTATGTATTGGTTCCAAGGCAGAAGAGCAGTAAGGGCTAGGCAATGGGAGTTAAGTGGCTTCCCCAGGGTCACATATCAAGGATGTTTATGTTCATATTTGAACCCAGGACCTTCCATCCTTAGGCCTGTCTCTCAATCCACTGAGCCACCTAGCTGCCTCCATAACATATTCTTTGATGTGGCTTTGCTATAACTTCTATTAGTAAAACAAATTCAAGTGAATCGATATTTAACCCTGCAGAATATAAAATACACTAGGGCAGGAATTATTTTCATTTTGTCTTCTTGAAGTCAGGAAAATCTGAGTTTAAATTTGACCTCAGACACTAACTGTGTGGCTCTGGGCAAGCCACTTCATCTCTGTTCATCTTGCTTTCCTTGACTATAAAATGGGAATAATAATAGCACCTCTCTCCTAGGGTCGTTGTGAGGAACAATTATAGAAAAGTGTTTAGCACAGTACCTTGCACATAGTAGGCACATAATAAACGCTTGTTTCTTTCTCTTCTTTGTATCCCTAGCACATTGACTTGTACATAGTAGGTACTTAATAAGGGTTTGTAAGTGCTTAGCTCCAACTAAAAGAGGAAGCATGTTTAAAAAAAAACAAAACATTAGCCTGGAAATCATAAGGCCTTGGTTCCAATATTAGTTTCAACCCCAAGCTGTGACCCTGGGCCTTTTCTGGGTCTCAGTTTATTATAATGTAAAATGAAGACTTGTTCTACATATTCTCTGTTATCTCTTTCTAACTCAAAATCTTATTAGTCTATAGTCCCATGAGCAAATTAACTCACTTCCTAGAGTTCCTGCAGCTTTTCAGTTAAAAAAAAATGGGGCTGATGCTTCCCTTTCTATCCCGCTTGCTGTGGCTCAAACGAGATTAGAGCTCTAAATATGTATTGCAGAGCAAAAAATGCCACCCTAAGTACACATAATTTTGGAGATACTTTCTCCCTCTTCCCTGGGCCTGCCAGAGAGAATTGTAAACAGGATCAAGTTTGCCTAAGAACAGTGGCATGGGACCAATGGCAAGTTTTTCTTGTGAAAGGATGGAGGAGATGGGGAGAAGCTTTGGAAATAGCCCTCTGAACATTTAGTCACTTAATATCTCTGTGGGTTATTTTTGCCCTCCTCAGGCTAGCTGCTCCTAAGGGGAGAACATTCTTTGTCAGTCTCTCTCCAGACCACCACTTCCCCCTTTTTGTCTTCCCATCCCCCTAGACTTCAAGGCTGCAGAAGAAATTGTGAAAACCTAGAATTTAGCAAGATTCCAAAGCACTAATTCCTTTGATTCTTTTTCTCGTGGGTGGTTATTATTATGATCTAGTCATTAATATTAGTAGTAGTAATAACAATATGTTACATTGGTACAGTGCTTTATAATTTTCAAAGCACTTTCACATATTATCTCTGATTCTTTAGACAGCCCAAGGATGTAGGGCTTTGTTATCTCATTTTACAGATTAGGACACAAAAGCTCAGAGATGTTAATAACTTGCCCAAGAGGGTAGCTATATGGCACAATGGATAGAGTGCCAGGCCTAGAATCAAAAGGAAATGGGCTCAAATGCGGCCACAGACACTTCCTATCTGTGTGTCCCTGGGCAAGTCACTTAATCCCATTTAGAGTTGCTATTAAAACAGAAGGGAGGGGGCAGCTGGATGGTTCAGTGGATTGAGAACCAGGCCTAGAGACGGGAGGTCCCAGGTTCGAATCTGGCCTCCAAGACTTCCTAGCTGTGTTACCTTTGGCAAGTCACTTAGCCCCCATTGCCTAGCCCTATAACAAATAAAATTAATATAGAAGGATATATATATATATATATATAAAAGATATTAGGGTTTGAAAAAATTAAAAAAAACAGAAGGGAACAGGAGGGGGTGGGAGGAGGGGAGGGGAAAGAACATGATTCCTGTAACCATTAGAAAATATTCTAAATTAAATAATTAAATTTATTTAATTAATAAATACAACTTAAATTTTTTTTTAAACCCTTACCTTCCATCCTGGAATCAATATTGTGTATTAGCTCCAAGGCAGAAGATTGATAAGGGTAGGCAATGGGGGTCAAGTGACTTGCCCAGGGTCACACAGCTGGGAAGTGTCTGAGGCCAGATTTGAATCTAGGACCTCCCGTCTCTAGACCTGGCTCTCAATCCACTGAGCTACCCCAGCTGCCCCCAACTTAAATTCTTAAAAAAAAGACAGAAGGTAAAGTTTTGAGAAGGAGACTGACAGGGAGACAGAGATGGGAGTGGGGAGGGAGGAAGGAAGGAAGAAAGGAAGGAAGGAAGAGAGAGAGGGAGGAAGGAAGGAAGGAAGGAAGGAAGGAAGGAAGGAAGGAAGTAAGGAAGGAAGG
>NC_058133.1:105983222-106001728 GCF_016433145.1 Gracilinanus agilis | reverse complement strand
AGGAAGGAAGGAAGGAAGGGAGGGAGGGAGGAAGGAAGGGAGGGAGGAAGGGAGGGAGGGAGGAAGGGAGGGAGGAATGAAAGAAGAAAGGAAGGAAGGAAAGAAGGGAGAGAGAGAGAGGAAAGAAGGAAGGAAGGAAGGGAAGGAGGAAAGGAAGAAAGGAAGGATGAACATGTTGGTCTTCTTCCTCCTACTCTAATACTCCTTCTAATACTGTTTCTTGCATATTACTGATGGTTAAAGGACAACCCTATCCTGTAGCAAGGGAATGAATACTACGTTCTTTTGAGGTCCCTCCCAACCTTGGCCCATCAATTCCCCCTATTTTTTACCAGAGCACCCCTTCTCTGATCCCTACACATGTTGGTTCATTCCATACCATTTTGTGGCTCTTCTTAAGGAATGGTTGAGAGGTTCCATCCCTCCCCTCCAACCCTTACCATTTACCATTGAATGACAGGATTCCTTTGATTGCTCCCATGGCATGAACATTTCATGAATGCTAAAGACATGGTGCTCAATAAGCCACCATTTGTAGATTATAAGAACCCTTTTGAGCAGCTGTAATTTTTGGAGGGAAAGGGATGGGATCACTGTGTTCTCAAGCCCTTGGGGGCTGGTGAAGAGAAGATTGGCAGGTGTGAGGAAAAACAAGTTCTTTGGAATTAAATTAGGAGGGCTTTCTTACTTACTGTGGCTAAGTAACTGGCTTTCAAAAATGCTTGAGTGGAACTGGGCGGGGAAGTTTGTGGCAAATCCCAATTTCTCCCTCTAGCTACAGTCATGGAATCAATTCTCCTCCTCCCCTCCTCTCAAAGAATGGGACTGAGCCCCATTCTGAGGGTTTGCCTATGCTGTTCTCTCTCAAAAGAGCCCCATTCAAGTTACTTCAATAGACCAACCTTTAAAAGTTCAAGAAAATGTATAGATAGATATTCTATCACTTTTGGAATCAGAGGACCCAGATTCAAATCTCATATCTAATATGAATTGCCTTGAACAAGTGACTGATTCTCTAGGCCTGTTTTCTCACCTATAAAATGATTAGCCCCTTCTCCCCAATGTACCTTTGTAATGTGCCTCAGTGTTTCCTGATTTGTAAGTGAGGGGATTAAGTGGCCTCTGAGGACCCTTCCAGCTCTATGATTAGACGACTATGTCACCTCTGAAATCCCCTCTAAGTCTAGGAAACTCTGATATTAATTAAGGCTGGGGGAGGGGAGGTCTTCAGTTCCTCATTCCAGTGTCTCCCTTCTCTGCCTGTCCTCTTTCTCTATCTTGAGAATTTGTCACTCACCTAGACCAAGAGAGAACTCAAAACAGAGTGCAGATGTGGGGTAGGTGGCAATAACCAATATTGCCTTTTCTGGTTACTAGGCAAGAAAAGGTTAATCCCTCCTCCGAGCTGCAAAGAAGAGACTTCAGGGGTGAGCCATGGCTTGGAAGCCCATACCACTTTCATTTTTGACAGCATTAAAGTAGTTTGGGAAAGAGAGGCAGGTAAAGTCAAGGCTGACTATGAGAATTTGTGAAGGTTCAGAGGACTTTCTTCATTCTTCTACCCTAATTAGACCCCCGGCTCATCTCCTCCCAGTTCTGCCTAGCCTCAAGACTCCCCCACTTTTTGCTCTGTCCTGAGGTTCCAGTGGGAAGGTTCTCTTCCCTCTCCTTCTTTTGCTTTTACAGATTAAGAACTGTAAAAGTGTAAGATGGAGAGACAGATGCAAAGAATGTGGGTGTGTATTCAGGAGTGAGGGAGACTCTGTGTGTGTGTGTGTGTGTGTGTGTGTGTGTGTGTGTGTGTGTATGTGTGTGAGAGAGAGAGAGAGACAGAGACAGACAGAGACAGACAGACAGACAGACAGACAGACAGACAGACAGAGACAGAGAGAATGTGTTGAAGGTATAGGGAAGCAGGCTTTCTAGTCACATTTCTATGGAAACACCTGATTTGTAGAAATATTGCATGGAGCTCTGAGCTGCACACGAGCGCGCGCGCGCGCGCGCGCGCACACACACACACACACACACACACACACACACACACACACCTGTGCCAAGAAAGTTTTACTTTTGAAACAAACAGATCAATGATCGTAGGGTGAGGAGGAGGGAGACAAACACGGGGAGGAAGAGTATTGGGGGGAAGGAATGAGGGAAATTAAATTTTGGGATAATAGAGAGAAAGAAAGAAAAAAGGAGAGAAGGGGAAAGGATGAAGGCAGGATAGAAAGAAGGAATCAGGGAAGAGAAAAGAGGTTAGAGATTACTGTTATCAACTTGGGTTACCCAAGTTGGAAAGATCAGGAGATTAGCTAGAGGAGAAACTGCTCCACATATTGTTTCCTCTTCCCCCACCCCGTGGTCCACCTGTTGGGTCTTACCTGTGCACACCCGCCCTTCCTCTTAGCTCTGTGTATAAATCCCAGGAAAGTGTCTTTTTCCTCCTTTTCCTCCCCCACCCTTCAGCGGAGCTCAGAGCAGTGAGCTGCCTGCTTGAAGTTCTGATCTCTTCGTGTGTTTGCCCTGTTTCTACTCCTCCTGATCCTATTGGGGAGGGGAGGGGGTGGGAAGAAGGGAGGGAGGAAAGGAGAGAGGGAGGGAAGGATGGAAGAAGGCACGGAGGGAGGGATCTAGGAAATGGGGGGAATGACAACAATAAAGTCTTTATTTGGCAGCCAAAACTCCCAAAGAATTAATCCTCACACATCATGCCTTCTAACGGACCCAGATTTAATAACATTTCCTTCTGCTGTAGTTGGTTCTGGAGAGACCATGCATGGTCCATGTTTTGAAAACAAACTGACTTACAAGAAGAAAAAAGCATGCAAAGAAACCTCACCCATAGGCTGGGCAGGAGCATGAGCAAGACAGCTGGGTTCTTAGCCAGACTAACTAATTCTGATTCAAAGAATTGCTTTCTTTTTGGCCAGCCCAAGGCAACTAGGATTTTTGTGTATCCTCTGAACAGGGATAGCAATTGCTGTCATGTTCTTGAAGAGGTGACAGGATGAACTAAATAATAGAAGCTAAGAGATAGTGTACTGAAATTAGGCCATCTGACACACAGAGAATGAGACACTCTCCAGGGCCATATAGCAAAAACAGTGAAGCATCAAAATTTGAACTCCTTGTTCTGGAGTCCAAGTGGATATCAATGAATGCTCTCTGTCAAGTAACACTTTCTCCACAAGCTCATCCCATTTCAAACCCACACAAAATTTAATTGCTCAGTGAATACCACCATGGAAATTCCCCAAATGAGACCCTGACCACATTTTATTAATTCCAGGATTCAAATAATCTTCTCCAAAGAACTACTCATAGAAACATAGAATGTTAGAGCTAGAAGTGCTGCAGAGATCCAATTCCTTTTTATATGAAGTACTCCAGATCCTTCTCATAATGGACTCCCATAAAGCTGTCCTAGAGTCAAGGCACTTTTTATGGTCATCATCTAATCTACTTATCTCATGCACTGCTTCTCTACATAATCCCCACTGACACATTAGTTCAAATACAAGACATTTCATCCAACAAGATAGCAAAATAAATGAGGAGAAAGATCCCCACCCCCACTTTCCCCATAAAAATAGGAGTATACTTTCCTACAAGTTACCACACTACCAGGAAAAAGTACAGGTATAGATAATATTTGGCCAGACAGGATGGATTGTACACACATGGAATACACACATGGCTGGCAAATACCTCACACAACTCGGGCAACCGATGTCTCTAGTGCTTCCTAGCTGCCACGATTACCCTCTCCTGTGTGTCTCTGTCAAACTGTTCTCTGCAGTTCCCTGTAGGGTATCTCTACTAAGGTGCTTTCTGCTGCCACCTGCTGGAAACCTGCTATGTGGCTTCTTTGCTGAGCTACTTCTGTTCTCTGTTGCCATCTGTTAAGTCTTCAGCTGTGATGGTGCTTCTTCCCATCATTAGGGAAGGGAGGGGTCAGAGAGAGAAAGATATTCTCAGATTCTTTAGTTTATAATACTAGGCATTATCTTCAGTTCTTTTGTGATGTGGCCCCCAGACAGCTATACCCAGCCAGCAATTATGTGAGTAGAGAAATTCTTATCCTTTTTACTGCCCTATTGCTTTGCTGTTGCTCAGACTTTCTCAGCCCAATTTCTTCTTTGAATGGTGGTACAAAATTCTTTTTAACTATTATAATATACCTGGAAAATTAGCCCAAGTTCCCTTCAAATCACTTCAGGAACTATACATAACAAAACTACAAAGGATAATAAAACTAGGAAATTCTTTTCATCCACCCTAATGGCCTAAGTGATCTTGTAAATCAACTCAAGGACAAGACCTAAAATGTATGCATGAAACTGGCAAAGTTACCTAGCACTTAATGCCAAAGTTTGACCCCTTTCCTGTATGATCTCTGGAACAGCCAGACCTAGTAAATCTCTGTGATCTCTGACTCTACTAGGGCATTCTTCCAGTATGATTTTGGACTTTCCCACAAGTATATCTCCTTACCCAAGATGCTGCCAAGATGAAAGAGAAGCATTAGAAAGAGGCTTTGTGTATAGACATTGAAGATATTGGTATTTTAAACTCTTCATAACTCAGATGCAGCCTATTTTTCTGTTTTTTTATCTACACATTATTCTCCTTCATATACTCTACTCAAATATTTAATTCTCAAATGGACCTGTGTTGTCATCAAAAGTTCCCTCTAATAATTACAGATTGCAAGGGCAGCTAGATGGTTCAATGTATTGAGAGCCAGGCCCAGAGATAGGAGATCCTGGGTCCAAACCTTGCCTCAGACACTTCCTAGCTATGTGACCCTGGCAAGTCATTTGACTCCCATTGCCTAGCCCTTCCCACTCTTCTGCCTTGGAATCAATACCCAGTATTGGTTTTAAAAAATTATAGATCACAAACAATCCATGCATACCCATTCTGTGCAATTTGTATACATATCCTTGCAAAAGTTCACCATTGGGGGTTCATTCACAATATTGGAAGTATTTCTCAATTTCTCCCCAAATCATGAGTATACCAGTGGAGCATCTGAGTTGTCCAAGTGTCACCTTGTGATCTCACCATGTGACCAGACCTTTTTCTCTTTTTGTCATATAATTTTCTGTTTATATCACTTACTCTTATTCTTCTTCATTGGTTATATGTTTCTACTAACTCATACTTATTATGTGCCTTTCCATTGCCCTTTGTAAAGAACTTAATTAAATATATTTGACTAAAATATGTAAGAACTTTAAGATAATACTGTCATTGCGATTTTAAAATTAATACAGCACAAGTCAAATTATTTTTAACAGCTTTTATTTACAAAAAAGGTAAAGAGATTGAAAGTAAAGAAATGAAAGAGAGGGTAGAGTAAAAAGTCTAACTTATCACCCTAAATGTTGCTCCAGTCCCTGGCTCAACCCACACAGGGCTTGTTAACCCTTCAGCCAGAGGACTTGGTGTTTAATTAAGCAAGAGTTCAACCCATGTGGCCTCCTCCAAGAAGGGGAGACCTCTCTGGAACTAATCTCTCTAGAATCCAGGAAAGGAAGGTCAACTTTTCACTCACCAGGAGAAGATCCAAAGGGAGAAGATTCAGGAGCAGTCTTACCAGAAGCAGTCTAAGAGCTACAGTCCCAGTCCAAGCTCCTTTAACCCTAAAATTCAGGATGTTGCATTATCTCATTCATTATCTTTTATAGTCCTTTTTTTACATCACTTCCTGTCCCTTCCTCCACTTTACAGGGACCAATTACAGTCTTTAAATTTGCTTAGCACTGCCCACGGGGTGGTAAGTCATTTCTGGAGTTGTCACCTACTTTAATAAGTGGCTTGTGGACCTCCCCTACTTAGTGTTAAGTAGGGATGTCTATGCTTTTGGTTGATTAAATTTAAAAGAAGGCAAGGGGAGAGTCAATCCCATCTTCACAATCCCCACTGTGATCCTTTGGGAGACTAGTCTCCCCAGTGGATCATTTAACTATAACTATCTTATACCTCTAAAAATCTTCTAACTAAAGGTGCATATGATATTGCACTTTTAAAAGAGGAACTGCAATAGTTAGAGATAAGAGGGAAATGGGAGAGAGCAAAACCAATGTTTGCTAGGTGCATTGACAAAAAGCCAATTGGGAGCAGTTCCCTTTGGCATAAGAGTTTACATTGAGAATAAATGTGTTCAACCCCCTTCGGTTCAGTCAATTTGCATCCCAAAGTTCATTCTGGATCTTCTGATGCAGTGGAGGTTTCTTTATGGCACTTTCTCCAAACAGTTCATTCTCTAGATTCAAGGAGTTAGCAAGCTTCTTTTCCTGAAATTTTTCTCAAAAAAAAAAAATTTAAATCTTGGATTTTTTGAAAATTATACAATCTCCCCTGAGGAGGGTGTTGACTAACACCCAGATCACCTTAGGATACATGGTTGAGTTATGGGGTGTATAAATCATGTCAAAAGAAAATCAAAATCATAAAAAAATAGGAAAAACAAATAGAAGAAAAAATTAAACTTTGGGAGAAAAGAAAATCGAAATCAAAACCAAAATATCAAAATCTATGTATATAAAAATTTCTGAGCAAACAAGAATAAATCCATAATAAGTTCTTAAATAGTTCTTAAAGAACTTAAGTAGTTCTTAAAACTATAGAAAGTTGCCATATCATAAGAGAGAAAAAAGGACTAGATTTTTGTGTAAAAGTGAAGTATATTTCCCTGGTATGATTTTAACCTTCACTTTCAAGGATAGGGGAGCCAAGATGGTGGCCAAACTTAGGTACTTGTTGGAATGTGGCACAGGGAAGGCCTACATCTGACGTATGTCAAACAGCCGCAAACACTGAACCTCAAACAAGTCCTCGGCCTTGGCACAGATCTCATCAATCCCACTGGGATTAGTTGGTCTCCTTGACCTTGTGCTCATAGGCACTGTGCAGATTAACTTTGTGCTTCCTTGGCACTGGGCAGTGGCTCTTTCATGATTCCTTCTCCTTTAATCAGACACAATCATTAATCAAAGTCCCATAACATTTTATCAGTCAATGGCAGGTTTCCATAGTCTAAAGCTTTTGTGTATGCATTGATATTAGAACAAATGGATATTTAAACTTACTCTATTGCAAAATCAAAAAAAATTAATATTGATTATATGTATTTTAAGTACAAGAAACAAGAAAGGGAAAAATCAAATATTCTATTGAAAATAAAAAGGAAAGCAATAAAATAAAAATTCAGGTATTCAATATATAAGCCAAAACAGTGTCCACTTGTCTATGGACTTTTATCTCCAATGCATGTGACAGGATATAGTCAATCAGTGTCAATAGAAGGTATTTACATGTGAGCAATGAATCCAAGAGTCCTTTTCTCCAATTTTTATAGCTGTTGGAGCAGTTAACAATACCTGAAATGGACCTTCCCAGGCAGGCTGAGTTGCTCCAGAGTGCTGGAAGTTCTTTTTCTCCTGGGTTTAGGTCATGAAGTGAAAAGTCTATCAGTCCTGCTTGTACTGCATCTCCCGATTCATGGAATTCTCACAATTTTATCTGCAACTCCTGTATAAAGGAAGCAATAAAAATGTCCCCCCACCCACCCCTGTCCATTAGTGATGTATATGCAGGAGAAAATGTTTAGCCTTATAGGGGGATGTCTAAAAAGTATCTCAAATGGTAAGATGTGTAGATCTCCCCTGGGCCTGCTTCAGAGATAAAATAAAGCTAGGGGGAGAGCTTCAGGCCATTTTAAATGGGTTTCAGGGTATAATTTGCCAATCATAGTTTTAAGTTCTCTGTTAATTTTTTCAACTTGGGCTGAGCTCTGGGGATGATATAGTGCATGGAATTTAGGATTTATCCCCAAACAGGAATAAATTTGGGACAGGGCAAAATCAGTGAAATGGGTTCCCCTGTCCAAATCAATTAGTGCTGGCAGGCCAAAACAAGGAATAATCTCTTTCAAGAGTACCTTGGCAACAAAAGCCACTGTGGCTTGGGTGGTAGGATTTTAAATGGTGTTTCTCTTTCTACCTCTTGCTGTTGTGATGTGTTGGAAATATATAGAAATGCTGATGATTTATGTGAATTTATTTTGTATCCTGCAACTTTGCTAAAGTTGTTGATTATTTCTACTAGCTTTTTAGTTGATTCTCTAGGATTTTTTAAGTACACTATCATATCATCTGCAAAGAGTGATAGCTTAGTCTCCTCATTGCCTATTTTAATACCTTCAATTTCTTTTTCTTCTCTTAATTGCAACTGCTAATGTTTCTAGTACAATGTTAAATAATAGAGATCATAATGGGCATCCTTGTTTCACACCTGATTTTATTGGGAAGGCTTCTAATTTATCCCCATTGCATATGATGCTTGTTGATGGTTTTAGATATATACTGTTTATTATTTTTAGGAAAGGTCCTTCTATTCCTATGCTTTCTAGTGTTTTCAATAGGAATGGATGTTGTATTTTGTCAAAGGCTTTTTCAGCATCTATTGAGATAATCATGTGGTTTTTGTTGGTTTGCTTGTTGATATGGTCAATGACCAACGATTGAACATATTAGAAGGAGGGGCTCACAGGTACTCCTTGAAGGAACAAAGAAAGGAGTTGGAATAATAGGTTTTATTGTTTCATCATTTGCCTCAAAGTTACAAGCTTTACAAGCAAGTCATGTTCTTTTTTTGGATTATGATTCTGTCATCCAATATGTTAGCTCTTTCAGTTTCTTGACATCTAAAAACATGATAATCATGCCATTTATGTCTTAATCCAAGTCATTCATAAAAATGTTGAACAGAACAGGGACCAAGACAGAGCCATGATTCATTTCATTAATAACTTTTCTCCAGGATGATGGGAGTCTATTAGTCACTATTTTCTGGGTCTAGGCATTGAAGTTATTGTAAATCCAGATATCTATACTAGAATCCAACTCATATCTCTAAGTTTCTATAAGAATACTGTTAAAGGAGGCTAGATGGCTCAGTGGATAAAGAACCAGACCTGGAGAGGGAAGGTCCAGGGTTCAAATCTGGATTCAAATATTTGCTAGCTATGTAAGCCAGGTAAATCACTTAATCCTAATTGCCTCGCCTTTACTGTTCTTCTGTCTTGTAATTGATACTTAGGATGAGTTCTAAGACAGAAGACTATTGCATCATCTAGTATACTATATCTTTAAGTTGTCCCTAGCCAACTAGACTTATAACCCTGTCCAAAATAAAGGTTAGGGGTGTTTATGAATGAATCTATCTTAATGAATCTACCCTGCCTCATGGCGATTACCAATTCCCTTTAGTACTATACTAGGCACTGAAGCATGCAAAAGTGAACAAAATAAATCATTAGAATATACTATATTGGAAAAGCTTATAGTTTAAATAGGGAGGAGCTTAGTAACTACAACAAAGGGAAATTTCCTATATTTTGACAACTCTATTTAGAGTACCTAGTTTAAACTGATATCACCAAATCTTAGATCATCACAAATCCTCAGATAACTGGGAAGGTATTTGCAGGTTGAGTCAGTCATCTGCTTTCAAGGGTCATAACCTAACAAACAGAAACCAATAAAGCAAGATAAAGGTGTTAGATGTTATCAGTCTAGGATTTCTGAATGGCATCTCTTACTATCTCGCTTCATCTCCTTAAACAAAGAAGAACCTTCCTTTATTAAAAGTATTCTTATAAAAACAAATTGTTTAAAGGGATAGACATGAGAACTCAAAATAGAGGGGGAAATCAGTTCTAAACATCAAGTCTCAGCACCCTTAAAAGATTTAGGTGATCATTCAGTATACACATAGATTTATGTATATAGTGATGTGATTCTTTCTTCCAATGCTGCAGATTGAAATGTCTCCATGTCTGCCCTTCCTTTGGGACTTTGGTTCCTTGTCCTGCCATAAGGATCCACAGTTCCAGCCAAGGTGTTAGGGGCCTTCCTTGCTTCTTTTTGACATTGTGAGGAAATCAGTGAAGTGCATTGTTCATTCTTTATCTTAGTTTCACCACATGACATGTCTATATTCTTTATTTTTTTATCATACATTTCTTTGATGATATCCCTTTACTTCAGATCTTCATAGTTCCTTACTGACTGTGAGTTGCACTCTACTTACATATCCACAATTAACCTGCCTGTGGACTTCTGAGTCATATTTGATTTTAATTCTTCAGAAACTATAATGTTCTTTGACTTACAGTCCTCTGATAATGACAATAGAATTTTGATAGTAAAAAGATGGGCCTTTTGGGTAGAATTTGGAGTAAAAGTTTGGAGAAATTTCTGGTAGAAGTTTGGAGTAAAAAAGGAACTTTGAAATTTCCCAAAGATAATCCATCCTGCTCTTTGATTCCTGTTCAGTTTGTGTCCCGTTTCTTATCTTTAATTCTTGACATTGTCTTGAGAGTTTTGTCAAATACTTGTGTGTAGGCATATAAACACACACACACACATATATATGTATGTATGTATATGCACACACATATATATATATACATACTGATAGACTAGTTCTATAGGTTATGCATCTAACTATATGTCATAACATTGTCAACAAGAGGTATCTTCATCCACTTGTTTTGTGTGTGTGTGTGTGTGTGTGTGTGTGTGTGTGTGTATAGTTTTGCCAAAAATCTTTTTCTTTAGTGGTTACTAATATTATCAAGGAGTCTCCACATGGTTCCAGAGCTTGTGTTCTAGCATGTCATCTAAAAAGGAGAATCTGAAGATTTGTAGGAAATCCTTGTTCAATTTGGATTCTGTACTGGATCCTGTCCATAGCAATGATGAACATTTTTTGGTAAGCATATGTAGCATTATTTCATGCCATCTCATTAATGATCAGAGGGCTGTCAAACAAGATTATCCTTGTGATTGAACTTAGAGAAATATTGGTTGATTGGTTGAACTTTTGAGGTCTCTTACATTAGTTTGATATTTACATGGTGTAAGATTTAAAATTAATATCCATCCAATAACTCCAAGTATTATTTTTATAAGATTTATTAATCATCACTTGAAGTAGAGGAAAGTGATAGCCTGAGCAAAGAGGAGTTTACTCAGACTGCAAAAAGCAGGAGAGCGAGAGAGTGGAGTTACAGAAAGTTTTATCTATACAATGTAAGGATGTAATGTGGGGATGAAAGGAAAGGGATTCTGGGAGATGAAGTCCAAGGGTACAAAATTCCAGTTACGCAATGGGAATTATTGGAAGAGAACCTTTAATATCATATTGTGCTCTACAGAATCAAATTGGTTGTTTAATAGTCAACAAACAATAAGCATAGTGGGATTTTATATTATCTACATCATTTAGTCAACTCTACAGTGGCAAAGACATGGTCTACTACAAAATTTCACTTGAAAAAAACCTACCTGTTTCCCATTAATACCCTCACCAAGATGATGACAACAGTATAAAATACAATAAGAAAAAAAAATCACGGAGTAAAACAAGGAATTGAGCAACAAAATAAATACAAGAGAAAAGGGAAAGTCAAAGGGCCTCATTAGGTACAAGAAAACAAAGATTTAAGTATCAATGAGAAGAAAAAATGGTTTTCAATAAAAGTACCTGGGAAGACATTGGATGGAAAAAGAAGTAGGTATCTGTATGAGAGTCTTTCAAGCTCATTGCACTTCTCAGGTTCTCAATTCCATCAGCTAAAAAAGTGGATTGGACCAGATGAATTTACTATCCTTTCCTGTTTTAATATGATATATAAAAATTCTAGATAGCTATATAACCCTAAGTAAGACATTTTACCCACTCTGGGCCTCAGTTTCCTTATATGTAAAACAAGAAGTTTGCACTATAATCTTCAGGATCCTTTTAAGGCCAGGAGAGACTACTAGCCTTTCCTCTGAAATCCATTCTCATAAAGTCTAGGAAAATGTTAGACTGCACCTAGCATTCTCTGCCTTATTTATTATGAACTCTAAGATGCTATGGTCACTTTCTCCACAATTTTCCATCATTTTTGTTTCCTCAGTTAATTCCTTTTTATTAGTTCATTATTTTTTCTTTTCTTTTCCTCAGGGTCCACTTTCACAAAAATGAAAAGGTTGCAGGAGATGAGTTCCATAGTTCTATAAAGTAATAAGATTTAATAATATCAATCATTAGAGTTGTTTTTCAACATCTTGACTGGGAACTAGTAGATTTGATTCTTGTCATCTTACCAATTTCACAGGTTTTCAGTGAGGGTGGGGGTAGGAGTATAGAATGAGACATCAAAATACTTTACATAAAGTGCTAAATGCTGCTTGCAACCTATTTGTTATTGTAATTACAAATTATTGCTATTACCATTATTTGATAGCCATGATGATGATGATGATGATGATGATGAATGACTATTGTAGCCAGGATCTAATAGGAAGTGGACAGTATACATGCATTCACAACTTCTCTTTTCTACTTAGTAATTTTTAAATTTTTTTGATGTCTACTATGCACTTAGCTCAAATAGGTGCTCTGAATATTACAAAAAATATGAAAAAATTCCTATCTTCAAGAAACTTACAGTCTATCATTGGCAACATAAAGATAGGAATGCAACCTATGATTTCATTGGAGTAGGAAATTCTCTCTTCCAACATAAACCAAAACTTTTTCCATAATCTATAGTCTCTTAGGCAGTTGGCTTGGGAAGTGGGGGCCATGACTTGATCCCAAGTAATGTATGGTCACCCAATGGATGGAGTGGAGATGGAGCTAGAACACAACATGGCATATGATCTCACTTTCCTCCTATTGCTGATTCTGCTCCACCCCGCACCCTGATAAATGTCCCCTGATCAGGATGTTCATGGATTATGTATTCCAAAACAATTGTTGGTTAATAACTTCCCTAACTGTTTTCATCTTTGGTAGGAAAGAGCAATAACACAGGATCACCAAAATAGACAGGTTTCAATTACACGACCTTTCTCTCCAAATCTACCCCTCTTCCAAACACCCTTCCTTCTATTGAAGGTACTGCCATCCTTCCATCCTCCCAAGTTTTCCACCTCTTTGTTATCTTTGACTACTCACTTCACTAAAACTTTTCTTCAAAGTTATCAATGATTGGATGAGTTCAAAGTTCTACCAACAGTGTATTAGTGTCCTCATTTCTCCACATCCCCTCCAACATATATCATTTTGCCATTTTATCATTTTTATAGCTTCATAGTGGCAAAGAACTGGAAATTGAAGAGCTACCCATTAATTGGAGAATGACTAAACAAGTCATGGCATAAGATTGTGATGGAAAACTAGTGCACTATGAAGAATGATGAGCAGGCTAATTTTGGAAAAACATGGAAAGACCTACATGAAATTATGAAGAGTGAAATGAGCAGAACCAAGAGAACACTGTATACAGCAACAGAAAAATTGTTTGAAGAATGACTTATGTATGTCCACCTCAGGAAAAGAATTGATAAATAGAAATAAGTAAGACATAGTTTTCTATATCCTTTTTTTGGTCAAATGATGTCTTCTCTAATGAGGGGAAGGAAAGGAGTAGGGGAAATTAACTGGGTATTTTAATTTAACAGAAAGAAATTCACATTTTAAAAAATTATCAATGATTTCTTAATTGCCAGATCTGATAGTCCTTTCTCAATATTCAGTTTTCTTGCCCTCTCTGCAGCATTTGACACTGTTGGCCAACCTCTCTTGGATATCGTTCTCTACTCTACTTCTTTTTTGGTTCTCTTCCTGTTGTCTGACCAATCCTCCTATCCCTCTGTTGAATCATGACCCAACTAATAACCCTTAAGGTATGTACCCTAAGAGGCTCCATCTATCTCTAAGCTTCTCTCTGTACACTTTTTCACTTGTTGACTTCATTCATTCCTATGGGCAGATGACTCATAGATCTCTCTCTCTCTCTCTCTCTCTCTCTCTCTCTCTCTCTCTCTCCATTTGTCTCTCTGTCTGTTTGTCTATGTATACATGTATGTATGTATGTATGCATGCATGCATGTATGTATGTATCTATCTATCTATCTACCTGCCAATCCAGCTATCACTTTATTCATCCCTTATCTCTCTCCTGAACTTTAGTTCCTCATCACCTACTGGGCATTTCAAACTGATCCCCCACAGGCATCTCCAATTCAACATATCTAGAACAGAATTTATTTCCTTTCCCCACTTCCTCCTCGGCAATCAGTTTCCCAAACTTTCTTATTTCTGTTGGGGTTCTTCTTATCATCCATGTTTTCAGACTCTTCCCTCCTTTCCCACATTAAATTCTTTTGCCAAATCTCATCAGTTCTACCTGACAAAATCTCTTTAATCCAACCTCTTCATTCTACTCACACAGCAATCCACTCTAGTTCAGGCCCTCATCATCTCTCACATGGACTTTTACAATGGACATTTGATTGATCTCATCTCAAATTTCCCTCTTATCCAATTTATTTTCCACAGAACTAGCAAAGTGATATTCCTAAACTGCAGATTTGACCATGTCACTCTTCTACTCAATAAATTCCAGTGGCTCCCTGTTAGTCAAATATTATTTCATTTTCACAACATTCCTTTTTTATTTGAAGATATTTCATTTTCCAGATTACATGTAGTAGCAATTTTCAACATACATTTTCCAAAATTATAAGATCCAAGTTGTCTCTCTCCCTTCCCTCCCCCCTCCCAGAGATAAGCAATTTGAACTGGATTATAGGTGTATTATTATGCAAAACATTTCCATATTGGTCATTATCAGAGGAGAATACTTATATAAAATCAAAACCCCCAAATAAAACAGTAAATAAACTAATCTGAAGGACAGTATGCTTTGACCTGTATCTGACTCCAACAGTTCTTTCTCTGGGGTTGGATAACATTCTGTCATAAGCCCTTCTTTCCCAGATCATTGTATTGCTGTCTTTCACAGTTGATCGTTATACAATATTACTGTTACTGTGTACAATGTTTTCCAAGCTTTACTTATTTCACTCTGTTTCAGTTTCTGCAGATCCTTCTAGCTTTTTCTGAAATCATTCTGCTTATCATTTCTTATAGCGCAAAAGTATTCCATGACCAACATATGCCACAGTTTGTTCAATCATTCCCCAAGTTTCCAATTCTTTGCCACCACAAAAAAAAAAGTTGTTACAAATATTTTTGTGCAAGTAGGTCCTTTCCATTTTTAATGATCTCTTTGGTATACAGACTCAATAGCAGAATTATAGGATCAAAGGGTATGCACAGTTTTGTAGCCCTTGGGCATAGTTCCAAATTGTTCTTCAGAATTTTTGGATTAGTTCACAACTCCACCAACAATGCTTTAGTGTCCCATTTATATCATTCTTTTATTCTATTGCTGTGTAAATGTTATGATATACAGCAATATAACACATCCTCTCAGGAATCCCTCTGGGACAATTCTGAAGGACTTATGACAAAAAAATGCTACCTACTTCCAAAGAAATAACTGTTGGAGTCAGATAAAGATCAAAGCATACTATCCTTCAGATTAGTTTATTTACTGTTTTATTTTGGGGTTTTGTTTTCTATAAGTATTCTCTTACAATAATGCCACATAAGGGAATTGACTGCTTAAACTTTTTTTACTGATAGAAGCATGAGACCAAAAATAATTTAGAGACCACTGATGCCTGGGGCATTGAAAGATTCAAGTGACTTGTCCAAAGTCATACAGAGTATATTTATCAGAGGCAGAACTTTAACTTAGGTCTTCCTGATTTTAAATTCTCTGTCTCTCTCTGTGTCTGTCTGTCTATCTGTGTGTGTGTGTGTGTGTATATCATATATATATATATCATCTAGGTCTATCTTCTCTGATTACCTAACTTATTCCACTGATCCACTACTGTATTTCTTAGCTAAGTTTTGATGATTACTGCTTTATAGTATAGTTTGAAATCTGGTATGCCTAAGCCTCCTTCCTTCACATTTTTTTTCTCCTTGATTCTCTTGATATTCTGGCCTTTTGTTCTTCCAGATGAATTTTGTTATCATTTTTCTAGCTCTATCAAATAATTTTGGGGTAGTTTGATTATCTAAATAGGTAAGTTAATTTAGGTAGGATTCTCATTTTTCTTATATTGGCTTGGCTTATCCATGAGCTATTAATGTTTTTCCAAATGCTTAAGTCTGACCTTATTTGTGTGAAGAGTGTATTGTAATTGTATTTATAGAGTCACTCAATTTGTATTGGTGTCTCTCTGAATAAAGCATTTGTTAGGTGCTCACCATGTGCAAAATATCAGGGTTTTTTTTACCTTTATCTTCTGTCTTAGAATTAACAAAGTATTGGATTTCAAAACAGAAGAATGGTAAGGGGTAGGCAATTGGGGTAACAAAAATAAGTATAAGGAGGGGGCAAGTAGAGGCCTCAGTAGATTGAGAACCAGGAATAGAGATGGGAATCCTGGGTTCAAATCTGGCCTCATTCACTTCCTAGCTGTGTCACCTTGGGCAAGTCACTTAATTTCTACTGCTTAACTCTGACTGCTCTTCTGCCTTGGAACCAATACCTAGTATTGATTCTAAAATGGAAAGAAAAAAGATTTTTTAAAATTAATTTAATAGACTAATAAAAATGAAAAAATAAATATAGGATTGGGATTACAAAATAAAGTGACATGCACTGGTCCACACAGCTGGGTAATGTCTAAGGCCAGATTTGAAGCTAGGACCTGTCATCTCCAGGACTGGCTGTCTACCCACTGAACCACCTTGCTGCCCCTACAAAGGACTATTCTAAGCACTGAAGCTACAAATAGAAATGTCAAATAGTCCCTGCTTTCATGGAGCTCAGGATTTAAAATGGAAATAATACATATGAAAGGTTTCAGCTGAAAGTCTGATGGAAGAATCCCATGGTCTTTAGGCCCAGGAGCAAAGCAGATGGAAACGCCTCTTTTTAATGTCATTTCCAATGATAATATCTTCAGCTTCTGATGAACCATGTAACAGTGCCAAAGACCTTGGTAGCAAGGATTTTCTCTTCTGGGTCTTGAATAGGCTGTGGCTACAACACCCACAAAAGCAGGTGACAGGCAGCATCTACACTGGGGTTGCTTCCCAGTATGAGGGAGGGAACTGGGCTGGAAGCATTGCTATTCCCGAGGCTCTTGGGTTCAGGGTTCTGGGCTAGTTCCATCAGAGATTCCATTCCCCATATTATACTATATGTACCCAATGAAATAGTGAAATGATACTTCAGGATCATACTGTATCCTGGGCTAGATTACATGATATAGGCTTAAGAAGTACAGAGGAGGAACTTGAAGATTTGAATAGAAATGGAGGAGGCAGTTAAGTGGCTCAGTGGATAGAGAACCAGGCTTGGAAACAGGAGATCCTGGGTTCAAATCTGGCCTCAGACACTTCCTAGCTGTATGATCTTGGACAAGTCACTTAATAATCCCCATTGCCTAGCCCTTACTGCTCTTCTGCCTTGGAATCAACATTTAGTATTGCTTCTAAGACAGAAAGTAAAGTCCTTTTTAAAAAAAAGAACAGAAATGGAAGAGATGAGAATCAGTCTCTTTTCCAGGTTGATGAGTCTGGAAGTGGGATGTGGGGGTTCTCCTTTGAGTCCATTTGTGGCAATCAGACAGATTGGCAGCCACATTTTCTGAGAGGGAGCTGAAGAAGCAGGAAAGCAGCTGGAGTAATTGGATGAAGTAGGGGTGAAATAGGAGGACTGGGGGAATGAAATGTGCTTGAAGCCAGTGCCCTTTTAGCAACAGAATAGGATTCTTGAGGGTGAGGCAGTTAAACAAAATCTGCTCATCTGGGACAAGGGCCGAATTTGCTGGGCTGTTCTAATGACTCACAGCCTGGGCAGCTGAAACAACCTTCAAGGCCCAGCTAAAGTCCATAGCTATAATGACAGTGTGTGTGTGTGGGGAAATGGGCTTTGACCCAGCAATAAACTGCTAAATTTCAGGCACTAAGAACACTTGTAATTCTTCAATAGCTTCAAAACAACAAAACTTAGCACTTAGTTAACATGGATAGAGAGGTATCTGGTGCCAGCTGAGCTCCCTGCCCTCTTCCCCCTTCTTCCCCCTCTCTCTCTCTAACTCCCCAGCCCTTACTGCCCTTACTTCCATTTGGCATACCTGGCAGGTTTGTAAACATCGCCTCCTTTCCTGTTCACCCCATCCCTAGAGATCTCTTTCTCTTATTTTCACTAGAACGCTTACTGCCTTTGCAATTCACCTGGCAGAGTCTGAGGTAATTAACAGTATTTTCACATAATGGTGTAGCTCCCACACTGGAAGGGTCAGTCACCTTCTACAAGAAGTCTTTTCTAATCCTCTCCAACTGTTTGTGCTCCCACTTTAGAAACTACTTAGCTGTGTGACTCTGGGCAAGTCACTTAACCTCCATTGCCTAGCCCTTACCTATTTTCTGCCTTGGAACACAGTTTTGATTGTAAGATGGAAGGGAAGGAAGGAAGGAAGGAAGGAAGGAAGGAAGGAAGGAAGGAAGGAAGGAAGGAAGCAAGGAAGCAAGGAAGCAAGGAAGCAAGGAAGCAAGGAAGC
>NC_058133.1:105967778-105982936 GCF_016433145.1 Gracilinanus agilis | reverse complement strand
AGGAGGGAAGGAAGGAAGGAAGGAAGGAAGGAAGGAAGGAAGGAAGGAAGGAAGGAAGGAAGGAAGGAGGAGACAGATAGAGAGAAGGAGAGAGAGAAGGGAGAAAGGAAAGCAATAAGGGAGGGAGGAAAGGAGGGGGAGAAGGAAGGAAGGAAGGAAAGAAGGAAGGAAAAGAAAGAAAGAACTTATATTTAGTATGCATATATTCTGCATATCCTTGTGTCACAGCCTCTTTCTGGCAAGGTTCTGGATGGCCTGGAAGAGCTGGCCTCTCAGAACCCTTGGGACCAGTCAGAACCCAGACATTATAAGAAGTATACATTAGAGTATAAGATCCCTGAGGGCCAAAGCCATCTCACTTTTGTCTTCATATCCTCAGTGAGTATAGGGCACAATGGATAGAGCAATGGGCTTAGAATCAGGAAGACATTTTCCTGAGTTCAAATTCAGCCTCAGTCACTTATTAGCTGTGTGACCCTGGGCAAGTCACTTCAGCCTGTTTGCCTCAGTTTCTTTATTTGTAAAATGAGTTAGAGAAGAAAATGGCAAATCACTTTCATACCTTTGCCAAGAAAACCCAAAATGGGGTCACTGAACAACAGGCAATGGAGATGCCAACCAGGAAATAAGACTTACTTCAGAAAGCCCTCCATTATTTCCACCTTCTCTTCCTCTAACCCCATTCTTATCCCACATATTACCTATTATACAATTCCGTCTCTTTATTCATAACCTCTGTCAGATTGAGGTTTGCAGAATGAGATACATTGGAGTATGATAAAAAGAGTGCTGACTTTCAAACCTTGCTATCTCTATGACCATGGGCAACTCACCTAACTTCTGTTCATCTCAGTCTCATCAGTGCTATCTGTAAAATGGGTATAATAATACTAGCACTATCTAAATCTTAGGGTTTTCATGAGGAAAGTGCTTTGTAAAATTCCAAGTGTTATAGAAATTTGACATATCATTTGGGAAGACAAGCCAATTGGGTTCTTCCTGGCATGAAGAGTAGTATCCCAGTAACCCAATTTTCAGTACAGAGAAGGGAGATCTAAAAGGGCTCAAAGCTGAGCAACACTACCACCAACACACACAGCTCAATATTGGACAACCTACTAGGTCTGCCTGTTTGCACCCTGGTTCCCTCCCTTACTGAGGGGAAAGGAGGCAGCCAGAACCCAAACCACAGACCTGCCAGCTCCTTTTCAAGCCCCTCCTCTTCTCTTCAGGCTCAAAGCTGTTGGGCACCAGTCAATTCCCCTCAACGGGAGAGGAACTAACCTCCTCCCCCTTCCATGGCCTCCTGCTTTTTCCAGAAAGAGGACAGGGAATAACAACCTTCTCCTCCTCACTCCCCCTGGCTGGTTACATGTGGCAACCATCTGCAGCTGGGGTCACTTTGGACCTGCCCATCAACCAGTGTCCTTCCCCTATCCCAACCCCCCACTGTCAGATCTCTATAGCCAATAAAATATTTGCAACTATGAGCATTCTCAAAAACAACTTCTAGGCTTCTCCTCTAGAAAACAAGTCGTTAAGCTATGGCATCCCCGTCATTCTGGGGTAACCTCAACACATGTTCAGAGTTTATAAATAACTCACTGGCACCTATGTATTTCTAAGTTTTAAAATGGGGTTTCTATGTCTGTGGCCTAAATTTCCTATTCAGTTGGGAGTACACTGAGAGAAGACATTGTGTCACCCTCCCCTGGACCAGGGACTGGGTCTTCTCTCATCATACTGGGAGCTCCCTGAGGGCAGCGACAGAGGAAAGGAAGAGGACTGACCCACTGAACCGAAGTGCTGTTGCTATCACAAAAGGAGAGGCCACACTTTGCCATCTTTATGTGAGATGGCATGGGGCCGCTTAGAGCACAGATCGCCAGAGGACTGAGCTGAACTGTGACCCATTGGGGAGAAATCTCTTCCCTTCCCTCATGTTACCACATGGAGGGAAAGTCCCTTTTCCTCCCCACCCTACTAGCCCCTGGGGAAAAAATCTCCCATGCTAGCTATCTTCCTGGAATTTCTTCTTCCCATTAGATTGAGAACACCCCAAGGATAAGACCTGTGTCTCCTCCTTCCATCTCCCTTGTAGTTTCCAGAAGGATCGTCACAGTAGGGAGAGTGCTTGATTCAGAAGGACACACGTGTGTGTATGTGTGTGTATGTGTGTGTGTGTGTGTGTGTGTGTGTGTGTGTGTACGTGAGTGGTACTGAATGCCTGAGTGATTCTGGACCAAATGAGCTAAAATAATTGGGCACCACCTTCCCTCTTTCCCTCCCCTCCCCAGTCCCAAACCCCAAGAAGCTGACAGCCAAACACAGATAACACCCAACAGATCAGGTAAAGGGCACGTACACAGGAGATCTCCACACACAGCCTGACCTCAAACACACACCAAAATGAGATAAACACATTCATCACTGGTGCTTGGGAGCCGAAGAGACACTGGAAAGATGGAGAGGTATTGTTATGAGTCTGTTTTGCCAAGAGACAGTGTGTTTCCTTCTCTGTGTTTACACTGGCTATGAAACTGTCAGTTGGAGACCAAAGCCAAGAGAGCAATAACAGAGACCATGAGGAGCTGGGGAAGAAGTTCCATGCTGCCACCATCCCTCCCTCCCTTGGCAGAGGCAGTGCCTCCATCCCCCCAGCATAGCCCAGAGGCAAGCCTGGATGCACCCTCTCAAAGGCCTGTCTCCCTCATTAGATTTGCGCCTTGTTGTTTTTCGGTAGTGTCCAACTTTTCATGTCCCTATTTGGAGTTCTCTTGGCAAAGATAGTGCAGTGGTTTACCATTTTCTTTTCCAGCTCATTTTATAGATGAGGAAACAGAGGCAAACAGGATTAAGGGACTTGCCCAGCATCACACAGCTAATAAGTGTCTGGGGCAGGATTTGAACTCAGGATTTCCTGACTTAGGGCCTTGTGCTCTATCAGCTACACCACTAGATTTAGGCCCAGCACAGTGCTTTCTATTAGATAGCTCCTAGATGTCATCTTCAGAAGCTGAATTATATGGATCCTATAGGATATATGATGTCCTAGAGGGGGTGGGGGTGGAAAGAATAACTACCTGAACCCCACTTTCTCCCACTCTTCTCATCTTCTTGGACTCTGTGATGTGTGCCTGACCTCAGAATTGGAGTGACCTGAGAGTGATCATCCTGCCCAGTCCCAGAATCCAGAAAATTTTTTACGTGTTGATCTCAGGTCTGCAAATCAGGGTGCCCCCTTCCCTCCAAGGATAGAAAATCAACAAGCTGGAAACTATGATGCTAGAGCTGAAGCATTCAGGTAGAAGGAATCTGGAGTCCTTATCTGAGCCAAGCCACAGAATAAAGACAAAAAAGCAAAACATGTTTTTTGGGAAGGTCATGGGGCAACTTTGGCTGTTTGCTGCCTGGCCGTCAGAACACTGAGCAAGCCAGCATATAGCAACCTGCCCAAACATCAGGGGAAGAGTAAGGGAAGGGGGCGAGCATCCTAGCAATCCCAGTGACTCAATTCTTCTTAAAAAAAAAAAAACCAGAAATAACCCTCTACCTCATTTTGTTCCAAGCTAGAATGACTGTTGGGAAGTTCTTCCTTCCATCTGACCACTCTCCCTTATGCTCCAGTTTAGTCCCATTTTTCTCTGCTCCTGTCTTCAGTGAAGGATGGAGAAGACTCCTTTGGCTGTGGAAGTCAAGTCAATAGAGTGCTTAGAGCTCCTTAGAGACAGGTATTATGTACACACAGCCCGTTGTTATTAGCGCCATTTTATTATTAGCACTACTCATCCTGCCAGGGCACCTTCTGAATTGCAGTAGCTCTCTGGGCAGGCAGCCACCCTCCCTTCTGTTTGTTCTGGAGAGAGGAAAAGAGGGATGGGGTGGGTAGGAAGGGAGGGGAAGATAGGGAGGAGGAGGGTGGGAAAAAGAAACCCCTAAGGATAGAGGAGAGAGGTAGAGCCAAAAGTATTCTGTAGCTCTGATGTGTAATGGCCCTCCCACTTTTTTGATAGATGGAAGGTTAATTTGATTCTTGGAGGCTGATAATCTCAGATTCTTTACTGATCCAGACTTATTTCCCTCCCTCTTTCTTTTCATCTTTTATTTTTCTCCTCCTCTCTTCCCTCTCTTCTCCTCCTCCATACTGTTTTCATCATATCTCCCCTTTTATTTTTCTTCTCCTCTCTCCACTCCCTTTTCTCTTCCCCTCACTTTCTCCTGACTGTCTTGTCTCTCTGCTCTTCACTTTCAGTTCTCCCTCTCTCCTTCATCTTTCCTTCTCTATCTTTCCTCTGTTCTCCTTCACTGTCTTCTCTCTCCCCACTTTCTTCATTCTTGATCTCTCCCTTATCTTTCCCTTCTTCCTACTGTTTCTTCTCCCTCCTCCTCCCAGTTTTCTTCCTTTCTCAATTACTTTCCTCCCACTCTCTATGTTCTCTCTTCTCCCTCTTGTTTCTCCTTCTTACCTCTTCTTTACTCCATTTTTTCTCCCTTCCTTCCTATTTGGCTCTCCACCCAACCTCCCTCAATCATTCTTACGTGTTTTTTGGAGAACAGGGAGGAGATATGAAATTCATTAAAATTCACATTGCTGCAAGATTATATCATCCCACCCATTTCCCTCACTCATTCCCAGATGCCTTTTAGTTACAGTTGTACCTTCCCTTTTCCAGCTCTCCTCTTTTCCCCTTTCCTCTCTTCATCCAGGACATCTAATTATCTCTCCTTCCTCCATATTTCTCTCTCTTTCTCCACTATTCCTTTATCTCTTCTCTTTACCTTTGCTAAAAAGAGCCACATGAATCATGAACCCCAGGACCTGCCTTCCTTTAACTGGAAATGAAAAACTCCCTCTCCCTTCCAGCAGAATGGAGTGAATTCTTTGTTCACAAGTCAGTTCTTCCCTTAATTTTCTCTTCTAGTTCCATCTCACTTGGCCAACTCACCTTGAAAGTTCATTCTTTCAACTTCCTAGTACTCTGGCAGTATTTCTAGGCCTCACCTCTGCCTGAATCCTTCCTACTTTGTTTCTTTCCTTCCTTTCCTTTCCTTACTACCCAATTCAAACCCTTTCATTCTTTCTTCCTTGATTCTTCTGATCCAGAGAATCCTAGGTAGAACCCTAGATATCTCATTTTCTCCACTGATAAATTTCTAGCCTCTTTAGGAACATTAAAAATAGGAAGATATACACAATAAAAGATTGATCAAAGTTAAAAAATAGGGAATCATGGTACAGACAAAAGAATATTGAGGCTAATATATAATATATGATAAATTGGAAACTAGTACATTGTTGGTGGAGTTGTGAACTGATTCAACCATTCTGGAGGGCAGTTTTGAACTATGCCCAAAAGGCAATAAAACTGTTTTTTTTACCAGTAATACCACTACTAGAGATTAAAAAAAGAAGTGTGTGTGTGTGGGACTAATTTGTACAAAAATATTTATAGCACCTCTTTTTGTGGTGGCAAAGAATTGCAAATTGAAGGGATATCAATTGGGGAATGACTGAACAAATTGTGATATATGATTGTAATGTAATAGTATTGGACTATAAGAAATGATGAGCAAAGTGATTTCAGAAAAACCTAGAAAAGCTTACATGACCTGATGCAGAGTGAAGTAAGCAGAAACAGGAGAACATTGTACACAGCAACAGCAATATTGTAAAATGATCAACTGTGAAAGACTTGGCTACTCTCAGCAATCCAATGATTCAAGACAATTCTGAAGGACTTATGACAAAGAATGCTATCCATCTCCAGAGAAATAACTAATGGAATCTGAATACAGATTGAAGCATATTGTTTTTCATTTTATTTTATTTGTGTTCTTATTTTGGAGTTTCGGTTTTATATGAGTATTCTCTCACAACATGACCAATATGGAAATATGTTTTCTATGATCAAACATATGTAACTCAGATCAAATTGCTTAGAGAGCATCTCAGGGAGGGAGGAGAGAAAGAGAAAGGTGAGTAATTTGGATCTTATAATTTTGGAAAACATGTTTAAAATTATTATATGTATAATTGAAAGAAAGAAAGAAAGAAAGAAAGAAAGAAAGAAAGAAAGAAAGAAAGAAAGAAAGAAAGAAAGAAAGAAAGAAAGAAAGAAAGAAAGAAAGAAAGAAAGAAAGGAAGGAAGGAAGGAAGGAAGGAAGGAAGGAAGGAAGGAAGGAAGGAAGGAAGGAAGGAAGGAAGAAAAAGAGAAAGAACAGACATTGGATTTGAAGTCAGAGGGCTCATATTTAAGTCTCAGTTCTGTTATTTACTACTTATGTGACCTTATACAAGTCACTCATCTTGAGGTTTCATTTTCTTCATCTGTCAAATCAATCAATCAACATTGCTAAATCATCTGCTATATGTCTGGCCCTACACTAAATGCTAGGTTTGTGCTAGATCTCCTATGGACCTCTTCCAGCTCTAAATTCTGTGAACCAGAAAATTCTTTCCTGTTGTGTCAGTTTATTAATTCATTCCTTTATTCCATAGGCATTTATTTATTTATTTGCCTACCAAGTACTATGCCCTGGGGATAAAAAAAAAAGTGAAGCAATTCCTGACTTTAAGGAGCTAATATTAATACCAGGGAAAAATTGCGTGCGCAAGATAAGTAAGTACAAAATATATACAAATATATACAAACCATTAGCTGAGGAGGAACAATTAATAACTGATGTATGACGAAAAGGCTTTATATAAGAAATGGTACTTGATCTGAGCCTCATGGGAAGCAAGGGTTCCTAAGGGGCGGAAGTGAGAGGCTTACCTTCCAGGCATGAGAAAGACAACTTATACAATGATATGGACATGAGAAATAGAGTATATGATGGGGCATTTATTCTAGGATGGTCTAAACCAGAGATTAACCCTCCACTCCCAATCCTCTAAAATAGGAGCTTTCCCCAGTCTATTATTATCACCCCTAGAGCCCTTATTGATCCCTTCTTGCTAAATTCCTATAGCAAACCCCATATTCCTGCAATCTAGTATTAAGAGGGACTGACCAAAGAGAGCCCAGCCCTGACGAATATGCTTAGCGTGCTTCACCTGACTAAATCCCCACCTAGACTTTAGATAATCAATGATTGTGCCCTCCACTGCTTGGTGAAGAAAGGGCCTCTAAAGATATGTAGTAACTGAGCATGAATACAAAAGATCTCCAAGTAGGCCATTGGAATCTTTTTCCTGTCTGTGACTGAGTGAAAGTCACATGTAAGCCTCTGGATGAGGAGAAGGTCCATATACTCATCCACTTGGGCCACATGTGACCGGCTTCATGGCACTTCCCTTTCTTTGCCTCTATGTTTGAGTAAATCAATCAAGTCATCTCACTCCACTCAAAGCCAGTGATAAGGCACTCTGATACATTAAGGAGGTAAGAACAAGTATCAGTCAATCAATTATAGGTTTTAGACTAAATGTAAAAGACCCTTAAATGAACTAGTTATGGTGCTCAAGAATTGCATCTGGATAAGCCCAGGAAAGTTGGCCACTCTAAGGGTCATTTATAAAACAGCAAGCTAGTGGAGAATTGTAATTATTTCAGATATTGGAGCAAATGTAGAATTATATTTGAGAAGGACTTCTTAAGGGGAAAAGACAGGGAAGGAAAGACCTCAACTTTGACAAAGACCCAGGTCTCCTTTTCTCCTGTCCTTGACCAGAGGAGAGCCTTTCAAGCTTTGAAGGGTCTGGAGGATTTTAGACTTCCAATAATCCCACTGGTTTCTTAGCAACATCCCCAAATCAACTGATGTCAGTGTCCACATCAGAAGCCAAGGACAGACTAGACATAGATTTGTGCCTCTACAAGGAAGCTGTCAAAGAAGCTTCACTCTGCCTAAGGAGAACTTCTCAACACCCCCAAAAAGGAGAGAGAAGATTTCCATCAACCAGGAGTTGTGAACTACCTCTTTACCACTTATGCTTTCTGAAAAACAAAGGAAAGAAAACTGCCTATTATTCAAACAATAATATCCAATTGAATGGATATCCCATAGAGCCTAGGGAATTAGTATCACAAGATCCTTACAATTGGAAAGGACCTCAGAGGCTAACTAGTCCAACCTTTTCACTTTATAGATGACACTTCGGGTCAGGTCAAGAAGTAGCTTGTCCAAAGTGGGTCCATTAGTACAAATATTTTATTTTTTCAAGGTGCTTTTCAGCACATATAGTTCAGATAGAGAATGCAGATGGACAAAGAGTCTGGTTCATCATTCAAAAGGAGTAAGAGAGTGAGCTGGTTTGTTACTTGGCAAAATCACTTTTTGCTGTTTTATGAAACAATACTCATAATCTTCCAACATTTTGCTCCATAAACTTTGTTTTTCATAGTGGAAACATATTTACTGAATGTGGAATCATTTAGCTAGCCAGACATGGACTAGATGAGCAAAATTTTGTTGGCAATTTATCAGTACAGCCAAGTCATATGTAGGTCTTTCATTCTTTTTCAGAAGATCAGTATTGATCATTATGTTGACCTTCACCACATCTATGTCAAATAGATTCTTCATAGCCTGTTTGATTTTATGCCTGTTGGTTCTGACACCCAAATGAATTTTAGGATGTAATTGCCCTCAATCTTTTTCAAAATTAATCCAGTAGTCAGGGGAAAGTGATAATGGTATTTTCCAATGGGAATTTTTCCAAAGGTATTTGAGTTGCCAATGAAGCCAATGTATCTCAGATATATGGTAGATCTGGCCTTTTCTTCTTGTTTCTGCCGATACCTTTCCACAATTAAATTAATACTTATCAATGGCTGAAAATCTGTGACTCTTAGTACTCTTGACCTTGTTCAACACTGCTGCCTTGGTCTTCATGACTCTTATTGTGACTTATGAGTTAGAAGACCTGGGTTCAAATCCTGCCTCTACTTACTTCTTCTAGGACCTAGGATAAGTCACTTTACATCTATGAATCTTAGTTTCATTATCATCTGTGAAAATGAGGATGGTGAGCTAGATGAACTCCAAGATTGCTTCAAGATCTAAATCTACAATCCTAATCCCCAAATCCACTTTATATTCTTAACTAGTGGCACCCTTGCCCCCATCTTGTCTTATCCCTTCACCTTTCTAAGCCTCCGTTTCTTTATCTTTAAAAATGAAGACAGAGGCTAAGATAACATCAAAGGTCCTTCTAAGCTCTATTACCTGAATAATAAATGGATAAATTGGGTACTGCAATGGTACATATGGAAAATCAAAAGAAACAGAAGATCTCTACTACATGGGGGGATAGATGCTCTGTAGAGACTTTAGCTAGTGAAAAACTTTTTGATGGGAGCTCTCTCAAAAGCTGGGGATATAGTGAGTTTCTCCCCATTGTAGGTCTGTAAGTTAAGTCTGGATGACTGATTTTCAGAGATGTCAGAGAGGATTCCTGTACATGGACAGGTTGAATGAAAAGTTCCACCTCGTTTATGGACCCTTTGACAGTCTATGAACCTCTTCTTAGAAAAAAATGTTTTTTTTAAATACGTATTTTAAATAAAATATGTAGGAGTTTGGCAGCTAGGTGGCACTACAGTGCATAGAGCACCAGGCCTGGAGTCAGGAAAATTCATCTTCCTGAGTTCAAATCTGATCTCAGACACTTACTACCTATATGACCCTAGGCACGTCATTTAACCCTGTTTGCCTCAGTTTCCTCACCTATAAAACAAGACAGAGACAGAAATAGAAAACCACTCCAATATCTTTGCCAAAAAAAAATCCACAGTCACAAAGAGACTGGCACAAATTAATAACCACCACAACAAAAGAAACCTTTTATGTTGAAATATAGTTATTAAAATATTTTCTAAAAACAAATTCGTGGGCCTCAGATGATCCCTTTTAGTTCTGAGATTCTAAGATTCTGTGGTTCTGTGACTGCTGCTCCCTTGAGATGGATAAGAAAGCTGCCCAGTCACAAGAAGCCCAAATTTTAGTACCCTGAACTTAGATTTAGAAACTTAGGCCTAATGGTCACTAACCAGTTAATTGGGCTCTGGTTCTAGCCTTTTCTGTTTTTAATCCCTATTTAACATTTTCAAAATCTCTATATCTTTGGCTGTTATTTGGAATTCCCCTTTCTTTTCTAATTAATTGAGCCCTCACATAAAGCCATGATTGACATGAGACTATGAAGATAAAGCTGAGTTACTGCTATTTTATCTAAGTCTTGGTGCCAGTCACATTCTAGGGCACAGAGAGAGGGGCAGTTTAAACTTTTGTTGCCAGAATGTCTATTACCTATTCCAGAGCTTGGAATATAGCAGACTTTTTTTTTTTTACATTTTTTAAACCCTTAACTTCTGTGCACTGGCTCATAGGTGGAAGAGTGGTAAGGGTGGGCAATGGGGGTCAAGTGACTTGCCCAGGGTCACACAGCTGGGAAGTGTCTGAGACCAGATTCGAACCTAGGACCTCCTGTCTCTAGGCCTGACTCTCAATCCACTGAGCTACCCAGCTGCCCCTATTACAGACTTTTAATAATTTTTTTTTAAACCCTTACCTTTTGTCTTAGAATCAATATTGCATATTGGTTCCAAGGCAGAAGAGTAGTAAGGGCTAAACAATGGGAGTTAAGTGACTTGCCCAAGTTCACACAGCTAGGATGTGTCAAAGGCCAGTTTCAAACCCAAGATCTCCCATCTTTAGGCCTGGATCTCAATCTACTGAGCCACCCCACTGCCCTCTGCTTAACAAAGCTTGCAAACCATTCAACTGATAGCACCTCATTTGGGAACTCATTTGGGTAGTCTTCATTTGATCATTGGCCATCAGAATTGAGCAGATTGTAATAAAAAGAGGAATAGGGAAGGTTGCCTGAGTTGGATCTACTTCCCTTAGGTTCAAGGAACCCAAAAAACTCTGAGGGTCTATGTTTGTCTAGCTGGTTGGTTTTACATTTCCCACATATTACTCCACTTAATTCCCAGAATCTGTCTAGCCTGGTCCACAATACTCTCTCTAAGTGACTTCATTTCCCTTAGGAATGGATAACAATAGTAATCAAATACATTCAAATTAGAACCATATTAAAAACATTTTATGCCCTTAGTATTTTATGGGTTAGAAAGCATAAACACTGTCTTTCTTCATGTTCACAACAACTTTTTAATAATAGCAATAACAACAATAATAATAAGTATATAGCCCCTTAAGGTTTGCAAAACCCTCTATATGTGTTAATTCATTTGATCCTCACAACTACCCTGTGAAGTAGGTAATATTATTATCCCCATTTGATGGATGAGGAAACTAAGGAAAATAGAGGTAGCCCCATGAGGAACGTAATACAGATATTAATATCCCCACTTACAGAGGAAGAAACTGAGGTTTAGAGTGCTGAGCTGGCTCACATAGTTGTCACATGAAGGATTCTGAACCCAGACTTTAAGTTTAGGACTCTTTCCTCTACACCATATGAGAGAGGGGCTAGGCATGATATTCAGGGTAGAAAGGTGTATCCATAAGCCTGGTGCCTTAAATTTGCTATGAAAGAATGAGGGGCTGAAGTGTATGCCTAGAACCAGCAAAAAGTCAGTCACTAATATCATCCATTCTTAGTCTGATTTGTTCTCATTTGGCTTTCCTCAGATCTGTGACTTTTTTTTTTAATAAACCTTTACCTTCTGTTTTCAAATTGATATTGATTCTAAGACAAAAGACTAGTAAAGGTTAGGCAATTGGGGTTAAGTGACTTGTCCAAGGTCACACGACTAGGAAGTATCTAAGCCTAGATTTGTACCCCGGTCCTTCTTACTCCAGGTCTAGCTCTCTATCCACTGTGGTACCTACATGCCCCCTGTGGCTCATTCTTGTATTTCCTTCTCAGCTTGACTTCTATCCTTGTCTAACAATTCCAAAATATCCAACTCAAGAAAAAAGCAAAGATTCAGACCTCTAACTCACTGATATTTCACCCTCCTTTTTCTGTGCCAACTATCCCACATTTTACCTCCTGGTAATATAATCTGACATCTCCCTGCCTGTTGCACAAAGCATTATCCACCATGTTCTTCTTTGATTGACAACTTGACTTGCCCAATATTGCATAAGACACTTTTGCCATCTTGCCTAGCCCAATGGTATGAAAGACCAAATTAAGAATATTAGGGATTCTCAACCAAGGTTCAATGGCTCAATCAACAGGTACTTAATTAAGTACTTGCTCTGTTCCAGACAGTGCTCAATGCTGGGCTTACAAAAACAAACACGAAACAGCTTCTACCCTCCAGGAGATTACATTCTATCAGGAAAGACATGCTCTTATGTAAACATATAGAAATTAGATTCAAAATAAAAACAAAATTATTTAAGGGAGGGCAGGCACTAAGAAGGGGAAGGGAGAAGAAATCAGTAAAGATGACAGCACAGCAAGAATAACCCTCCCCTAACTTTCAAGGGTGCAGAGTGTTCTTATGTAGGATTATAGTTCTAGACTTGAAAGAAAGACCATTTGGGCCAACTCAATCATTGTAAAGGTGAGGATACTGAAATCTAAGGGGATTAAGTGACTCACACAATATCACACAAGTTGTAAGAGGCAGAGACACAATTTGAATACAGGTTCTCTGACTCCAGAGCCAATTTTATTTCTCAGTGTTTCAAGAATCTGCACTTTTAGTGGTGTGGGTAAGCTGTCTGCCTATGAAGATCACAACTTCTTCTTGATTTGGATGAACTAAGTTGCTTTGGCTCCCAAGATCCCTCACTTGGTATCTAGCCTTTTGGTAATGAGCCTTTCCACACTTAGCTGGGATAGTCTTGGGACCGCAGACATACAACCCTAAGCTGGATTGATTCTGAAATGTTTTCCAGCTCAATAGGACCTGCCAGAACTCTCATTCCACTCGCATAGTCTTTGAGACCATAGGGTCACCTTCATGTCACAGTGAGTCATCAGACCAGGACTTTAATAGAGGAGGTAGTGTCCTTAAAGCAGGGAAATCTCAGACTTCTCAAATGAGCAGAACAGGCTGCCCTGTAGTCTTCTTGTCTCATTCTCTACCCGCTGCCCCAAGCAAAGGAGTTGTCTGGGCTCTTTCTACAAATCAAATGGAATGAATGAATCCACACATTAAAGAGCATGTATTAAGTGCTTACTGTGCTTTGCTTTCATGATTAAAATGGAAAAGCAAGATGATCCCTCCTCTCAAGGAGCTTATACTTTTTCTTTAAACTCTTACCTTTTGTCTTGGAATCAATATTATATATTGGTTCTAAGGCAGAAGAGTGGAAAGGGCTAGGCAATGAGGGTTAAGTGACTTGCCCAGGATCACACAGCTGGGAAGTGTCTGAAGTCAGATGGCAGAGTACTAGGGATTTGGAAGCTATAACTAACTAGAAGATTGTTTTGAGATCTGCTCCCCGGGGTGTACTGGGTGCCAGTGACCTGCCATTGGCATTGTGGTTTAAAAGGTAAAAGCACTATGGATGAAAACCAGAATCTGAATGGAAGCAGGAACTATTTGATATAGAGATTTAATTAAGTCATTCATTATAGCCAAATTCCATTGTAAGCCATTGAGCAGTCTGCCTGCAGGTGATGGGGAGTAGAGCAGCAAAGATGCCTGACAAAAGTCCTTTTTGATTGACCAGGGGTTGAAGGGGATAGTGTTCAAGTACTTTAAAGGATCCTTCATCTTATCAATTCATCTAATTCAGTGATTCCCAAAGTGGGTGCTACCGCCCCCTGGTGGGTGCTGCAACAATCCAAGCAGGCAGTGATGGCCACGGGTGCATTTATCTTTCCTATTAATTGCTATTAAAATTTTTTTTAATTAATTTCCAGGGGGCTAAGTAATATTTTTTTCTGGAAAGGGGGTGGTAGGCCAAAAAAATTTGGGAACCACTGCTCTAATCCCTTCAACAATGGGATATACATTTCAACCTATCTATGTATCTGTGGTTCAAGTCCTGCCCTAAGTTCACTATATGATGGCTATACTTGACAACAAGAGAATGTCAATGGAGCAAATAGGTTATCCATTGCTTATGTCTTGCTCTTACCAACCCATCTTCTTTTTTAAGACATGCAGTCCTTTGATACTGTAATTTTGATTAGCCCTGCTCAATTCCCTCCTGGTGAAGGTTCATTTCTCTCCTGCCTATTACCCACCCAGTCCCCTGCAAACTATGGGAGTACTAGGCAACAGAGAAACAACCTTTCCCCTGGGAGGAATCAAGCCCCCAAATAGAAACAAATTGGATGTCCTGATCCAACATGAGGAATGGAGAATGATCTGGTTGGTAGGAGGATTCCTTGAGGAATAACTGAACTGTCTCAGGTACTTTGGGGGATCCAGTTTAGGAAATGACATTTCTGTAAACTTTCCTAAAACCACCATGGTATGACCAAATTTTCCAGTAACATAAACTTGGGAGAGATAACCAACACAACGGATGACAAGAGCTGAGGGTCCTTGGCAGATTATAACACAGGTCTTAAGATGAAATTCAATAAGGATACATGTAAAGGCTTATATTCAGGTTTAAAATTAACTGCACGAATACAAGATGGGGGAACTGTGAAGAGACAGCAGTTGTTTCAAAAAAGAGCTGGGGATTTCAGTGGACTGCAAAACTCATATGAGTCAGCAGTGTGATGTGGCAGCCAAAAACCACGTCTTAGGCAGCTTTGGGAAGGTCTTGGCTTCCAGAAATATGGAGTTGATAGTCATACTGTATTCTCCTATTGTCATGTTTCATCTGTATTATGTTCTGCTCAAGATACCATAGTTTAAGAAGTAGACTGATAAGGTAGAGAGTGTCCAAAGGAGGGTAACCAGGATGGTGAAGGACCTTACATCCATATCATATGAAGATTGCTTGGAAAAAAACTGGGCATGAGGACAATTAGATGGCTTAGTAGATAGAGAGCTAGGTCTGTATACAGGAGGTCCTGGGTTCAAATCTGACCTTAGATATTTCCTAATTATGTGACCCTGGGCAAGTCACTTAACCCCAATTGCCTACCCTTTACACCACTCTTCTACCTTAGAACCAACACATAATAGTGATTCTAAGTCAGAAAGTCAGAAAGTAAAGGGTTTTTAAGAGAGAGAGGAAGGAAGGAAGGAAGGAAGGAAGGAAGGAAGGAAGGAAGGAAGGAAGGAAGGAAGGAAGGAAGGAAGGAAGGAAGGAAGGAA
>NC_058133.1:105951149-105967452 GCF_016433145.1 Gracilinanus agilis | reverse complement strand
AAGGGAGGGAGGGAAGAAGGGAGGGAGGAAGGATGGAACTAAACATACTTTGCCTGGAGAAGAGAAGACTCAGTAGTGACATGGTAGTTGTCTTTAAGCAAATTAAGAGCTGTCACATGGTAGAAGAAGAAAAATTGCTAAATTTGGGTCCAAAAGGCAGAACCAGGAGCAATGGGCAAAAGTTATTTTTTGGTTTTGTTTTGTTTTCAGATTAAGAAACATTTGATTAAGCTGAGACCTAGAGTCAGACTTTATGATAGATGCTAGAGATAGAAAGATTAAAATGAAACAGTTACTTCCCTCAAGGAATTTATATTCTACTGAGAGGAAATATATACCCACATAATTAGATACAAAAGAGCTGGGTGTGGGAAGATGGATAAAATTGGGGAAAGCTTCCTGCCTGAAAAACAAAATATTTGTTGTTCAGGAAAACAAATTACTATGGAAAATTAGACAGACATTCCTCTCTTGAGAGAAAGTTTTCTTGAAAAATGAAAGACAAGTTTGATTTATAAACTCTATGATTCCTCTTCCTACAGGCAAGTTATTTGGCAAAATGTAACCCTATGGATTACATTGTCATGGCTTCTTTTCCTCCCCTAAATGTGTCGATTTTGAATTTGTATGGGGGTGGGGAAGGGGGGGGGGGCAGGGAACAGTGTGTGTGTGCACGTGGGTGAAATCATCCCGATATATTTCTTACCAACAAAAAAGATAGGGTCATTTATTTGGGTACGTTTCCTCACCATCCCTCAACTCTCATTTCTAAACGTTGAGATGAAAGAAACACAAGTTGTTAGAGCTGGAAGGAAATCCTGAGATCATCTAGTCTAAACTCTTTATTTTACAGATGAGGAAACTGAGGCCTTTTATAGACTGGGATGAGCTCAGAAGCATCTGGCAGGAAACTATAATGATCTGGCTCCAAGGTCTTTTTCCAAAGAGGGCAGTATAAATTAGTAATAAACTAGTGAAGGAGAGAACTGTGGTAATTGGCACATATTAGGTGCTTAATTAAAATTCATTGACTAGCTTACTGACTAATTGACTGACTGATTGTACGGTGTGAGGCCTGGAGACATGAGGGAGATGGTGAGAGAGAACAGGGATTTAGCAGAGCCTGCAATGTCCATGGAACTGTTTGTTCATTCAAGATCTTGCCACAAGTCATCTGCTTTGAAGTCTGCCCAGACTATGCTGGAGCATAACCTTTAACCAGATGTGGAGGGGCAAATAGAACAGAAGATCTCTCTCTTTTATTTAAACTAAATGAACTAAAAGCTCATTTCCTCCATGTAGTCTTCCCTAACTAGACACGATCTATTTCTTTTCTAAACCATCATAACATTCTTAGGAAATTTCATATATTCTGCTATGTCATATTTATTTTTATTTGCTTATTGTCTCTATCATGTACTTATTTGTTATAATATATTCTTTGATGTATCTCCTCTATTAAATGGTAAGATTCATGGGGTCAGGAACTTGTTCATATTCTTCTCCCAGAGTTTTCAGTTTTGAACTCAAGACTTTCCCTTTAAAAAACAAGATTCAGCATAATGGGCACAGCCCCAGCTTAGCTTTGAACAGAAGCTTTACAAGTGACAAAACAGTAAGCTTTACAAATATCTCATGAACCTCACAGCTACCTTGTGAGGTGGGTGCTATTATAATTTCCATTTCATAATTGAGAAAATGGAGGCAAATAGAAGTTAAATGACTTGCCTAGGGTCTCAGGCAGGTAGGCAGGTATCTAAGGCTGGATTTGAATTCAAACCTTCCTGATTTCAGACACCCGGCTCTATCTACTGTGCTTTCTAGCTGCACCAAAAGTAGCAGAGAGAATGATCCTTGTGGATATGGGCAGGCTAGCTGCCTTTGGGTATATCTGGATTAGCAGAGAGAAAGGAAATGACCCAGATTACTATTAGGCACATGGGGAAAAACAAGGCTGTATTTTGGGAACCCAATGGTTTCTTTCTTTTTTTTCCCCTCTGTTTGATATTGTGTGTACTCTGCTTATGCTCTGGCTGACCCCTGGGAAAACAGCTGTTTGTGCAGTGGTGATGTGCAGAGGGGATATTGGGTATCTGTACATCCTATCTTCCCATCAATTCTTGCCGAAGAGGGGAAAATGGGTGGCGGGATGAGGATTTCAGTGCACCACTCCCTGGAACGAAAGATCTGTGATGACATGGATGATTCAGATTTGGCTTTAGTTTGCATATCTGAGTAAGTGCTTTGAGATGTCTCCTTTTCTTTCTAGGGCCATATCCAAGAGGATCCCAGATGTTATATCCTGGGTCTCTGCTTCACTCTGTCAGCATTCCGGGCTGCTCTGATTGATCCTGAACTTAGAATACATTTTATTTTATTTTTTTTTAACCCTTGTACTTCGGTGTATTGTCTCATAGGTGGAAGATTGGTAAGGGTGGGCAATGGGGGTCAAGTGACTTGCCCAGGGTCACACAGCTGGGAAGTGGCTGAGGCCGGGTTTGAACCTAGGACCTCCTGTCTCTAGGCCTGACTCTCACTCCACTGAGCTACCCAGCTGCCCCTTAGAATACATTTTAAACTAGCTTTTTGGTTTCACTCCCAGCTCTCTTCTTTCATCTGTGCTGATGGGTGGCACCCATGTAGACCCATCCTTTTCCAATGTCCTAGCTGCTAAAGCTTCCTGTGAATACTTTACCTTCTTTCATACAGGGCCTTTCAAACATTAAGTGCCCCTTAAATATGTGATAAATGACAAAATAGACTAGAGCAGTGATGGGCAAACTTTTTAAAGAGGGGGCCAAAGGAAAGAAAATGCTCATCTGTCAGTCTGTTTCTAAGGCAACTCTTTCAAAGTTTCATTGTATTGTATCCTACTCCTTGTATTCATCAGATTAGGAATAATGTCAGGGCACATAGAACATTTCAGGGTCCCCCGAAGGCCATAGTTTGCCCTTCACTGGACTAGAGAAAACACTTCCCTTTTTTAAAATTTGAAGATATTTTATTTCCCCAATTATATGTAATAATAATTTTCAACCAACATCTCCCTCCCTCCTCCCACTCAGAAATGATAAACTATTTGATCTGTCCGTATATGTATTATCATGCAACATACCCTTTCATACTGGTCATTGTTGTAAGAGTACACTCATACAAAACCCAAACCCCCAAATAAAACTGTAAATACACTGATGTGATAGTCTGCTTTGATCTGTATCCAGCAAATTCCACAATTCTGTCTCTGGAAGTGGATAATATTCCCTGGAATAAGTCCTTCAGGATCATCCCAGATCATTGCATTGCTGAGAGTAACTAAGTCTTTCACAATCTATCATCATACAGTATTGCTATTACTATATACAGCATTCTCTCGGTTCTGATTATTTCACTCTGCATCAGTTCGTGCAGATCTTTTCAGCTTTTTCTGAAATCATCTTGTTTTTCATGAGAAACACTTCTTAAGTTGTACCACTTCTAGGTTTTGAAATGGGTAGGTCCTAAATACTACTTCCTGGGTGAATTGCTTGGATACATGGGCAAGGATAGCCCACGGCAAGGATGTCTTTAACACCTGACTCCATCTCTCTCTCTTCCTACTTTCTCTCCTACACCCCTTCACCATCCTGAACTCTGATGCCTTTCTTAGAAAAGGGTTATGAAAAGTCCCCTAGAACTTGTGTGATCTTGGGCAAGTAATTACATTGAAACTCAATTTCTTCAACTGTCAGATGAGAGAGTTCTCAGATTCTTTTCAGCCCTGATATTCTGTGATCTGTGATCCTGATGTGAATTCATTTAGTGTCTCATGCCCTCTCAAGAAAAATTCTGTTTTAAGAGGAGAAAAGAAAGGAATAGACATTAATGTATCATCTGCTATGCTTCAGGCACTGTGCTAAGCTCTTTGCAGTATTATTTCATTTAATCCTCCCAACAACCCTGTATAATAGGTGCTATTATTATTCCCATTTTACAACTGAGGAAACTGAGGCAGACAAAGGTTAGGCGAATTGCTAATTGCAACTAATAAATGTCTAAGGCCAAATTTGAACTCAAGTCTTCCTGACTCTAGGCCTAATGCCCTATCCACTGAACCAGCTAGTATATACCTTACTTGCTATGGGGAAGAAACTGAAGGAGATGGCAACTTTCAGTAATAAAAATCTCTATGGGGCTTTAAAGTATATTCTTCATGGAAACCTTGTGAAGTAGTTACTGTGATGTCACTCCTATTTTAGAGATGTGGAAACTGAGTCACAAAGTTATGTGACTTCCTCATAGTTACACTGTGTGATTATGTTATCAAGTGAATACCTTCAAGCACTGTGGCATTTAAATAGTAGAGTTTGGGGGTGAGTGGGTATGGAGAAGGACAATTCAAGCATCCTTTAAATCATGCTATAGGCAGCTGCTCAATCTATTTTCACATAAGGTCTATCCTGTCTAAGGCTCCCCCAGAGTTCTCTGCACAGTGTCACCTGCTCCTTCGGGAACCCAAGACCCCACACCACGTTGTCCTCTCTTCCCCTCCTTCATCCCAAGTCATCCATACCTCCTTCAATACTTCATCTTTCTTAGTCTGTCTTTGTGGCAGCATTCCTGGGGGTCTGTGGCTTCCCATCCATCAACCCTCTACTGTGTCAGGCCTGAGGCAGCCAAGTGAATGAAACAGAGACCAGGCAGTGCCAAGAAATAATACACAGGTCCCTTTGCAAGCAGAACTGGGGAGGTCGAGATGGAGGAGGGCTTCATGAGGCAAGTGGTGTGTGACTTCCCACACTCAGGAGTCTTCTAGAACTGTCTTCATTCTCAGATCATGCTAATCCCCACCCCCATCCCACCAATCTATCCATAGTACCAGCTACTGTCTCCCTCTGTGTACTGGGAAAGGAAAGACTGGAGATTGCTTGGCATTAATATGGTCTATATTGTATTTGGGATAGAAACCCTGGCTGCTATTGGATTCCTCAAAAATGTGTGCAGAGCCCACAAGAATGCTAGAGAGCTACAGGGTACAGCCACTTAGGAAGGAAGGAGTTGAACGGGGTGGGGAAGAAGCACCAAGACTCCAGATCCCTGAGTGGTTCACTATGCCACGTTGTGATATTTTGGAGAACCAACTGGCACCTCTATCCCTATAGCCCTGGCCTAGAATGTCTGTATTTCATAATTGTTCAATGGTTAGATTTCAGGTCAGCAAGGACTGACCAGGTTCCTTCTCTGTGTCCAACCTATTGCCAGGCACTATGGAAAATGGAGAAGAGAACTATGACAACATGATCCTTGCCCTTAGAGAGTCTTCAAACTTGTCAGAAAAACAAAATAAACACTCAGTCATCAAGAGAATATGGAAAATGGGGCAGCTAGGTGGCACAGTGGATAGAGCAACAAGCCTGGAGTTGGGAGGACCTGGGTTCAAATCTGGCCTCAGACGCTTCCTAGCTGTGTGACTCTGGGCAAGTCACTTAAGCCTCAATTGCCTAGTCCTCGTTGCTCCTCTGTCTCAGAATTAATACTTAGTAGCAATTCCAAGATAGAAGGTAAGGGTTTTTTTAAAGTATATAGAATAAGAAATTCTAGAATTCTGTTAAATGATGTAGGAAAAAACTGTCAGTTTTTCATACCACGGAAGCTTAGAAAGTAAGTTAGAATAGCTGGAGAAGACTTCTTGGAGGTGATGACATGGGAGCTGGGCTTTGAAGGAGGAAGAGAATTTGAATAGGTAAATGATCCCAGGCAAGAGAGAAGGAGAATAGGGGTGGCTAAGTGGCTCAGTTGATTGAAAGCCAGACCCAGAGACAAGAGGACCTGACTTCAAATCTGGCCTCGGATATTTCTTAGCTTTGTGACCCTGGACAAATCACTTAACCCTCATTGCCCAGCCCTTACCACTCTTCTGTAAGAGAGAGAGGAGAGGAACCTTGTCTTATCTCAGTTTCATTTGTTCTCTGGTATCCATCATCATGCTTCACATAATACAAAGCATTTAATGTTTGGATGAATTAAGTTTTTTTTAAAAAACCTTTAAGTGCTTACTATGTGCAGAGAAGAATTAAGAAGCCTCCTAATAAAGGTAAAAGAGGAGGGTGGCTTAAAACTTAATATCAAAGAAACTAAGATCTTGGCAACTGGTCTCATCACTTCCTGGCAAACAGAAGGAGAAGAAATGGAAGCAATGTCAAATTTTATATTCTTGGACTCAAAGATTACGGCAGACAGTGACTGCAGGCATGAAATTAAATGCATGCTCTTTGCAAGCAAAGCTAAGGCAAATCTGGACAGCCAGCATACTAAAAAGCAGAGACATCAACAAAAGTCCATGTAATCAAAGCTATGTTTTTTTCAGTAGCAATGTATGACTGTGAGAGTTGGACTATAGGGAAAGCTGAGCACTGCAGAATTGATGCTTTCAAATTGTGGTGCTGGAGAAGACTTTTGAGAGTCCCTTGGACAGCAAGGAGATCAAGTCAGCCAATTCTTAAAGAAATTAATTCAGACTGCTCCCTGGAAGGTCAACTACTTAAATTCTTTGGTCACATAATGAGAAGATAGAACTCAATGAAAAAGATCCTGATGTTAGGAAAGATGGAACATAAAAGGAGAAGTAGATGGCAGAAACTGAGATGGATAAATAGCGTCACGGAAACAACAAATATGAATTCAGACAGGTTTTGAGAGATAATGGAGGACAGAAGAGTTATGGGGGCATGCTATGGTCCATGGGGTCATGAAGAGTCGAATATAACTGAATGATAAATTAAAAAAAACTATTTGCAAAGCATCTTGTTAAGTAGTGGGGATATAATAGGAAAGTAAAACTCTGCTCTCAAGGAGCTCACATTCTAATAGTGAAAGACCACCCAGATTTCAGCTGCAGGACAGAAATAAAGGTTCCATTGTCCTCAAATTTTTAAAATTAAATTTCAATTAATGAAAAAAGTTTTTCTCCCACTTTCCCTTCCCATTGGAAAGAAAAGGAAAAACAAAAGCTTTGTAACAAATATATCTCCATGGCCCTTAAGGCACAGCATCAAGGCAGATGATTATATATCTTCTTTAATGTCATTTCCATGAATAAAACTATATCCGTTTCTGATTTTAAGTCAATGCCAGAGACTTTGCCAGGAGAGGACTTTCTTTTCTAGGTTTTTTTTTAGTAACTAGAACTGCCACACCCACAGAATCAGTTGCCAGTTGCATCTTCAAAGGGGTTGCCTCCTGGGAGAATGGTTGTAGAGCTGGTGGTCTGAGGGGGTGCAGCTATTCCTAAGACTCCTGGGACCAGCATGCAGGGCAGCCTCCAATGGGATCTGAAAGAAAGTGGTGGTGGTGGTAGTAGTAGTTTGGCCCATAAGACACATGGCCCTTTAGGTGCATTGCTCTCTAACCAAGGTGGCTTACCTTACTGGTTGGGGGCAGCTGATTAGGCATTGAGACTCAGCTGTCTCGGGTCTAGCACAGTAGAAGGTTGATGGTTAGGAAGCCACAAACCCCCTAGGAATGTTGCCACCAAGGCAGCCTAAGAAAGATGAAGTGTTGGCAGAGGTAAGGATAAGTTGGGATGATGGAGGGGAAGAAAGGACAGCATAGTGTGAGGTCCTAAACCTGGCTGCCTCCTTATCAAGACCAAGGACACCATGCAGATCATATTGAGGGAACCTTGAACAGTCAATCTTTCTGGTTGGACATGAAGGTTGGATAGCTGCCTGTGGTGAGAAAACTGGTGGGTGTATCAATTCAGAAGACTTTGGGGCTTTGGGGCCTTTCATTTTCCATTTCTATCGTTGCTCCTCGAGTCCACACTTTCCTCTTCCATGGATAAAGTTCCTTCATGGGCAGAGGATAGTCACACCCTCTCAAAGATTGAGAAATCTCTATATGAAATCTCTGTATCACAAGTAGATCTAACCACCATGATCTCGCTTTCCCCTTCTGGCTCACTCTCCAGCCTGCTCTACCTCCTCATTAGTTGGTAGACTTTCCCCCATTCCAGCACCCCTTTCCAGCTCCCCTTTGTGCTTTGTCTTCCTTTATTACAATGTAAACCCTACTAGGAGGCACACCAGATAGAGCAGTGGGCCTGGAGTCAGGAACACCTGTATTCAAATCCAGCCTCAGACACTCACTAGTTGTGTAACCCTGGACAAATCACTTAACCCTGTTTCCCTCAATTTCTTCATCTATAAAATGAGCTGGAGAAAGAAATGGCAGTATCTTTGCCGAGAAAAACACAGAGTCATAGAAGACTTGGATATGACTGAAAACAACCAAGCAACAATAACAATTAGAATGTAAGCTCCTTGAGAATAAAGACTATCTTGTTTTCCTACTTTTATATCCCCAGCTCTTAATACTTAGTAATCACTTAATGAATCACATCATAATCACTTAATAAATGTTTTATCTATCAAACAATACTACCAACAAGAGATATTCACCTTTCCAAGACACCTAACTTTTCCTAAAACATTTTCCTTACAACAGTCTTCTAAGGCAGATCATATATGTGACTTCTTTGTTCAGTCTTCTAGTTAAGGGCCTTTTGACTTTCTGGTCACCATCCATCCAACATAACCACAAGGAAGGATCCAGCTCAGTATTATTTGGAAGTCAGCACCTTAAAGCAGCTATGAAGCTCCTGCCTGCATGAGGTGTAGTATAGCAGCAAACAGCCAATGATAGAGTAAAAAGAGGTCTTATCTGAACATGCAGACAAGAGTTCTGGTCCCAATTTTTCCACTTACTAGCAATGTGACCATTGGCAAAAGAGGGCTTTTCAAATCTTAAAGATCTATATAAATCTTTCTTTTCCTCCTCCTCCTCTTTCTTCTTCTTCTTCTTCTTCTTCTTCTTCTTCTTCTTCTTCTTCTGCTGCTGCTGCTGCTGCTGCTGCTACTGCTGCTGCTGCTGCTGCTACTGCTGCTGCTGCTGCTGCTGCTGCTGCTTCCGTCATTATTTCATGATTCTATGGTAGAACAGCAGATTTGGAATCAAGTGATTAGGACCTCAGTCCCAGTTCTGAAAATTTACTACCTATAAGAACAGGGTTAAGTAACAACTCTCTCTGAAACTTGTTTTCATCTGTAAAATTAGGTGTTGGACTAGATAGCCTCTGAGGTCCTTTCTTAATTCTAGGGGCTTCTTTCTGGTAATCATTTCTGATACCGTCAATCTGGTAATCCAATAAAATTTTTATTATATATATATATATATATTTGCTTGTATTCCATCTCTCCCTTTAGATTGTAAGTTCCTTGATGTTAAGAACTGCCTTTTGCCTCTTTTTGTATTTTCAGTATTTATTTCAGATTTGGAATCAGATGATTAGGACCTCAGTCCCAGTTCTGAAAATTTACCACCTATAAGAACAGGATTAAGTCACAACTCTCTCTCTGAAACTTGTTTTCATCTGTAAAATTAAAGTGTTGGACTAGATAGCCTCTGAGGTCCTTTCTATGTCTAAATTTCATAATTTCAGGTTTCTAAGCCTCAGTTTTCTTTTCTATAAAAAAGGACTCTAAATCCATGCTCAGATGTAATAGAGCATATACCAAGTGGTTCAAATGTAATTCATGGGAAAGTTGTTTATAAAGTATTATACCAATGTAAAATATGTTATTATGGGCCAAAAAAATCAATGAGAAGGAGGCAAAAACAATAGAAAAAGTCACAGAGAGTTGAGATGGAACAAAGGACAGTAGGAGATAGTCAAAAGATGGGTCAGGAAAACAATGAGTATAAAGGAGAAAGGATTAAATAAACCAAGTGGATATGGAGAGTTCACTTTAGAAAAGTCTAAGAGAGCAGAATAGAGATTCCTGGGCATGGGAGCCACAGCAGATGGAATAACCAGCTTAGAGTATTTTGAGTGCTGTTTGAGGAAGCATTTGAACATGGAGAAAGAAAGGGTGTGATTTTCTTAGGGACTAGAGATAAGAAATCTATTGCCTATGGGATGATGTTAAATGAAAATAAATCAGACTTATCTGTTTACACTGAACTCTATAGCTAAAAATTGTATCTGAAATGTTCTTTTCTGTGTGTAGTTTATTTTATCTTTCACCCAGTAGTAAGGTTGCTGAAAAACAACCTAGATGACTGGCTGAATTGTTATCACCACCACCCCTATTAAAATATTGCTTTGAATATAGTAATCATTGAAAAATTTTGTTGAATGAACGAATGAATCTCAGTTCCATTTACCTAGCAAATTTTTCTTAAAGATAACTTTCTATTGGGGCAACCCCTATGTGGAACTGTGAATCCTTAAGTATTCATTAAAATAAGAAAGATAAGCAAGCTCCTCTTATTTTCTTTTCTCTACCCCACAAGCCCTTAAAAAAAAATAGGAAAAGAGGGTCACTGTGATGCCAAAGGAACCAACAGGAATTCTCCTAAATATTCCATCTACAAAATAATCCCCACATCTATTCGTTCATTCCTCATCTTTTGGGCAAAACAAAACATGGAAAAAATTGGACCAAGAAATAAGTCCCAAAGCTATGAGCACAGAGGCTTGGGATGGAAAGTGTTTTGCAATTTTACAGCCCTCACCACCTTGGATGGTGTAATGATCCCTGAATGCTGCTGTATTTTGGTTGCTACTGAGATGGAGGTGTCAGTTGAAGGGAGGGGTGGCCAAAGGAAGTTCCAGACACAGACTCTATTGACCTTTGCATGTTTAATGGTACAACAGCCAATGAAAGAAGTCACCTGGAGCCACCAGCTCCTCTGTGGGGTGACTTGGCCACTTACTCTCTGTGAATCAGCCACATTTCTGAGCTGGTATAATGGAAGCTACTATTGTCAGAGACCTCTCATGGGATCAGGCTTTGAAAAGGGATTTGGAACTTTTTTTTGCCAAGGAGATGGAGGAAGGAATGACTGTTTTCTTGCTGTCTCACTGGCTCTATAAGAGAAAAAAGAGCTGTGACTGCAACAGGAGGGGGTTGGTTAGATTTTCAAAAGCTGCTTCTTTCTGACTGTCCCAGCCATGAGACATTGGAAGCAGCAATATTGTCTCACTTCTCTGGAAAGACTTAAGAAGCTTTCATTTGGGAAATAACAGGACTTTCTGAGGAGTAGACATAGTAATCTCTCTCTCTCTCTCTCTCTCTCTCTCTCTCTCCCCCCCTTTCTCTGTGTGTGTGTGTGCGTTTCTTTGTCTCTTCGTCTCTATCTTTATTTATCTTAGCCTTGCAGACTAAGAGCATCTGCATTTTATGAGTGCCTTTTGCATTTAGAGGAGACTGGTACAGTGGAAAGAATGCTGACCTTAGTGTCAAGAGACCTGTGTTAAATCCTAGCTCTAGTGCCATTTCTTATGAATCTTAAGCATATCATTCTGTCTGATCCTTAACTTCTTAGTCTGAAAATTGGGGAAGCCTCCTGTGCTAAATGTTTGGGAGGATGAGGATGAAAGTCTCACAGATGGGCTACAATTGACATCATTGGTGGAAACTCATGAACTGATGAGATCATAGATCCATTTGAGGAATTTCAGTGATATTTTCCCTGTTTGCTTCCTAGAGTTGTTCTGAGGAAAACATTTAGCAAATCTTAAAGTGACACCAAGATTTCAGTTATTATTACATAAGGGAAAACACATAAAACACACATAAGTATATACACTTATTCCTTCTACTCTCTAAATTGCTCTCTGGAAGTTCATCCTCTTGCCTTATATGTAGAGAAACAAAGATATAAATATCAAAGATAAGGATGCTAAGAGGGAAAAGATACACAAAAAGATACTAAGATAGAGACTGATGGAATGCTTTGTCCATCTCTTCTTTCAGGGTGGAATAGACCAGCCTTCTTTCCTGTTGAGAGGCATTCAAGTATTTCTGAGCTCATCTTCTCCTCTGATCTTGTCCTCAGAGTAGCTGGAGACTTTGAGAGTTTGATGGGACCTTGGGGACCAAGTAGTTCAAACCATTATGGATTTCTCTGAAAAAAAAAACTTAAAGCAAAATTACCATCCTCCATTTGATGAAATGGGAAACTGAGTTTGAGAAATATGAAGTTCCCTATTCTCAGTATCACATCCTGGTCTCCATACTGACCCCAACCTTCTCTCCTTTAATCAGTGAAAGGAAGAAGAAAGTCAATTGGGAACCAATCTATTCTAGATGACATAAGAATTTGAACCCAAAGAGATTCATAGTTTGTGAGACCTGAAAGTATCTTAGAATATGTAATCTAGTCTAGTCCTCCTCATTTTATAAATAAGGAAATTTGGGTCCCACCCACCAAGGAGAAGTGACTTGCTTAAGGTCACAATATTTATTGACCAAATAGGGATCCCAGATCTCCTCCTATTTTCTTCCTAGTCTCATCTTTTCTCTACAATATGAAACACCTCACATTTACCAATTCACCAGTTTGCCAAAGGGGATTCATGACAAAAAAAATTCAAGAACCTCTAGTATAAATAAATATAGGCAGCCTTCAAATATAGAATGTGCCTCCAAAAGGAGATAGAACTCTATGAAAGAAGAAAAAGGGTATATGCTTTCAAAATATATAATGATAATAATAACACTAGCCATAGGCCACACCCAAGATTAATGGAAGCCAGATTTATAGGATCAAAGGGGGTCTATATTTGGACCTGCATATTAAAATGATGAGTAGATGTGAGAGGAAGTGGCTAAAGTCAATGGTTCCAATCCATTCCTTTCATTAGCCAAGATGATATCACTTGGGGAAGGATGATTAGATTACTCGGTTCTTGGAGCTGGTGATGATTTTCCAGTATCCCAGGGAGCTAGAAGATACCATTCATGTCTACAAAATGCTCCAAAAAAGGAAGATTAAATGGATTTAAGCTGGAAGATCCTGACAATATCATGTAGGAGTCCTGTTGCCTCAACCTCTACCCTATCCCAGGTTGAGCTCTGTTCTCTGACCTAGTTTAGATCTAGTTTCCCCTATTCCCTGACCTCCTGCTGAACCATTCCATACCTATCTGGTCCCAAACTACCAGACTCCTGGGAAGGTAGCACAGAGGGAAACAGCTCTCAGGGCCAATACTCTATGTGGGAGCCAAGACTGTCCAGCCTCCGTAGATGGACGGAAGGAATGATACGGTGAAAGGAGGAACAAGAGCCAAGACATTACCGGGAGTGGAAAGACAGGATTTCTGGCCAGTCTGTCTGCAGCAACTTGCCATTTTCCAGCTCCACTGACCTTCATGGGGAGCAGGGAAGTTCTGGAAGGAGCTAAACAGGGATATATGCTTGAGTCTCAAAAGGAGGATGAGAAGTTAACTGAGGTCATACAACCCCAGGGTCTCAAAGCTACATCAGAGTTAGGATGGATGCCCCAGTTGTCTCAACCTAACCTGGACTCTTAATGATTTAGTGTCTATTGCTCTTCCTTGGCACCATCTGGGCAGAGCAAAGGTGGGGGCGGGGGAGGTGAGGGGTTAAGGGGATATAGTGATATAGTGGAAAGAGCCCTGCACTGAATCAAAAGATCTGTTTATAGTAGTAGTGCTGTTTCTAACCCACTGAATGATCTCTCCCTCTCTGAGGCTCATTTTTCTCCTCTTTGAAATAAATAAGTTGGACCATATAATCTCACATTTTCCTTCTAATATACGGCAATATATGTCTTTGCTATTTGTGAGGATGAGGATGGGAAAAGAACATTCTTCAGTTGACTTAAGGATATGGATAGAGCACCTGAATTGGAATCAGGAAGGGCTGAGTTCAAATCCAGCCCAGATGCTTACTAGCTATGTGAACTTGGGCAAGTCACTTAACCCGGTTTACCTCAGTTCCTCATGTGGAAAAGGAAATGGCAAACCACTTCAGTATCTTTGCTAAGAAAACCAGAAACAGGGTTATGAAGAGTCAAACATAACTGAAAAATGACTAAACAAGGAAAGTAACACTTGTTGAATCAATAGAAATAAATGATAATGTATAGCCATTACCAAAGAGGATTGAGGGAAAGAATATTTCAGAGATTGTATTTAGTCAAGATACTCATCCTTTTAATAATTCATTCTAAAATTTATCAAGAAATCAGATTCAAGTTCCTAGGCCAACAGTCTGAAAACTGGTACAATCATCTGGCTCTTATCTTCTCTCTCCCATTTTCCAAAATATTAGCAATTCAGCACTCAAATCTTAAAAGTTTACCTAGCCTAGTGACTTTAGTTCATTGAGATCTTTCATTTATTTAGGAGAATGACTTATGATCTCCATACTTATTTGGAGTTTCAGTTCCCTATGAACAATTTTTGTTTTTTATTCTTCCAAGTCTGAAGATTATTCTTCTGAGCTGAAAAAACAGAAGCAAAATTAGAGTTGAGCAATTCTGATTTCTCTTTGTAGTTTTATTGTCCCTTTGGCAGCTGTCTGAGAGGCCTTTTTATGGCTCTATGGGACTAATTTAAAAAATTTAAAATTGTTGCTCAGCTCCCAGGCATGTTGACTGGACAGTTTCACAATAGAAAACTAATACTCTCTTTGAAGGAAAAGATGCCCCTGTAGGGGCAAGGAAGAGTAGCAATCAAGAACAGCTAGTTGTCTGTGATTAGACCTAGCTATAAAAGGTATTCCAGCTGTGGCAGAGTACTGCATGAAATATTCATAATAAAATGGGAATGGTGGGGGAGATTATACTCCTTTCTGAACTGGAAGAGGTGATACTGGTACAGGATGATTCTACTATTTAATTTTCTTTTTATTTGCTTCCTAACTTAAATTATTATCTGAATTAAAACATTTTCTATTTGATTTGTGGTGCCTGTTCAGTCTCTTGGTAGAGAGTAAAAATAGATTTGGGATAGAAGCATATTTGTATAACTAGGGTTACCCACAATGTAACAGGATTACACTGAAAATCTGTATCAAGGTGTTTTGGTCATGTGCCACATCTCCCTAACATAGTTGTTTTTGTTGTTTTTGTTTTTGTTTTTTAAACCCTTACCTTCCATCTTAGAATCAATAATACTGTGTATTGGCTCCAAAGCAAAAGAGTGGTAAGGGCTAGGAAATGGGGGTCAAGTGACTTGCCCAGGGTTACACAGCTAGGAAGTGTCTGAGGCCAGATTTGAACCTAAGATCTCCTGTCTCTAGGCCTGACTCTCAATCCACCGAGCCTACCAGCTGTCTCCTAACATAGTTATTTTTAAAACCCCTTTTTACTTTCCATTAGAAGGTCTTACCAAGATTTTAAGTTCCTAAATAATAACTGTTTACATTTACTTTGTATTTTAAAGCTTATAAAGTGATTTTCTTACCTTATCTAATTTGATCCTAAAAAGAACGTGAGATGTCATTTCTCTTTCCTGAACATCTGTCCTGTGGGGAGAACAATTGCCTACTAGACACAATAGATACAGCATTTGGGCTTGGAATCAGGAAGATTCATCTTTATGAGTTCCAATATGGCCTCAGACACTTACTGGCTGTGTGACCCTGGGTAAGTGACTTACCTCTGTTTGCCTTAGTTTTCTCATCTGTAAAATGAGCTGAAAAAGGAAATGGCAAACCACTCCTTTGAAAAAAATGGGGTGACTTGGAGAGTTGGACACAACTGAAAGGACTCAACCACAACAAATGCAATCTCAGACTCAACATATCCGAAGTAAAACTCATCACATTCCACCTCCTCCAAAATACCCTTCTTCAGATCTTCCCTATAACTATAGAGGACATCACCAATCTCCTTACTAGGAGTTACTACTGAGGTTCTTGATTCCAATGTCATTCTTAACTCATTTCCTCTCACTATACATATCCTGATGTTTCTAACTCTGCAACCTCTCTTACATAAATCTAAAGGTGTGGTACTAAATGTTTAACAACCAGTTTCCTGAGGGAAGAAAAACTACATGTAAAACACATTTTAAAATTTAATCTGAATTGGTAATATTTTCTCTATCATTTTCTTAGACAATCAAAACAGATAAACCCCTGATTTCTTGTATTTAATGATTTCTGATGAGTAAATGCTCATGATGAAAATTTAACAATTAGTTCTTACAAGCTAGTATTAACCAATTCCAGCACACCACTGCTACATCCCTTCTCTCCTTATACAACCACCATGCTAATTTGGGTCCTTAATGTTACTCATTTTGTAATATTTGGGGCTCCGTCTCACTTCAAAAGAATATGTCACTCAAGCTCTGTTCATCTTAGGCAAAGCTTTTATTAAGGTTAACAAGGAGATGTGGCCCAGGCTGATGGAAGTAGAGCTCTGAGAGTAGTGTGAGATGGGATTTTATAGAGGAAAATTAAGGTCCCTCTGCCCCTTCCCTAGGCTAGGGTTAAGGAAATGGACAGGC
>NC_058133.1:105900967-105951049 GCF_016433145.1 Gracilinanus agilis | reverse complement strand
CTCTCCCCCCACCCATGGCCAACGCACATTTCCACTGGTTGTAACATGTGTCCTTGTTCAGGGTCTATTTCTCATTCATGTCCGCCTCAGCCCATGCATTCAAGCAATTGTTTATCTTATATGTTTCCTCTCCTGCAGTCCTTCCTCTGAATGTGGGTAGCATCTTTACTATAAATCCCTCAGAGCTGTCTTGTGTCATTGCAGTGCTGCTGGTACAGAAGTCCATTACATTCGATTTTACCATGGTATATCAGTCTCTGTGTACAATGTTCTTCTGGCTCTGCTCCTTTCGCTTTGCATCACTTCCTGGAGGTCTCTCCAAAGAAGCCAGGTGTCTTAATAACCCCTGGCCCCTGATATGTGCAGTTCCTAGATAATGGTCTAGCCCCCATAAATCTGTCTGATGCCATTTGATGACTGACTCAGGGGTCTCAGTCCCTATCAATTTGATCCTTCTGCTCTCCTCACTCCAATTCATCCTTGAAAGAGCCACTGTGATTTTCCTAAGTCACAGATATATACACTCTAACAATACTTCTCTATGAACCCCAGCAATTCTCTGCTATCTCTAGAATCAAATATAATAAACTCCTCGTGTTGACATTTCATAGGACAGTGATGGCAAACCTTTTGGAGGCCACATACCTTGCTATGCACCCCCTCCCCACTAAGTGCCAGGTGTGCCCCTCCATCCTTGCTCAACACAGGGGAGGGAGGAAGTGTTCCCATTGAGCTACTGGATGGAGAGGCAGGTGAAGTGAGGAATGTCCTCAGTGAGTGTGGAGAGGGAAAGCCCAAGTGCTCTGCTCCCCTCCAGCTCTGCTGCCTGTCAGCTGCCCACCTTACGTCCTGTGAGGTCTCATTGGGCTGCTGGACAGAGGGGCAGGGTTGTGAAAAAATGTCATTAGGCACAATGGAGAGGGGGGAGGGGAGCAGATCTACCCAAGTCCCTCTGCCTGTCTAGTAACAAACTCTGGGGAGGGAAGGGAGGTGGTGCGTGTGCCCACAGAGATTGTTCTGCTTGCCATCTTTGGGATGCGTGCCATAGGCTCACCATCACTGTCATAGTTTGGCAATTCTAGACCTGGAAGAGATCTTCAAGGTCATCTAGTCCAACTCTTTCATTTTACAGATAAGGAAATTGAAGCCCAGTGAAATTAAGTGACTTAACCAAGGTGGCTCAGCTTATATGTGTAGAGGTAGTATCTGGATAAGTTTAAATACTTTGGCCATATAATGAGAAGACAGGACTTATTGGAAAAGAACCTGATGTTGGAAAAGATTGAAGGCAAAAGAAGGATGAGAAGGATGCCAAGGATGAGATGGATAGATTGTGTCATAGAAACAATGAACATGAACTTGGATAGTCTTAAAGAGTTAGTGGAGATCAGAAAAGCCTACAGTTCTATGGTCCATGGGATCCCAAACAATTGGACATAATTGAACAAGTGAATAACAACAATCTCTGCTTCCATGGTCAGAGTTCTTTCCTTGGTACCCTTGCCTCTAGAGTAAAATATGAACTCCTCTCTTTGCATGTTAAAACTTCTTACAACCTAACTTATTTTTTTATTTCCAGTCTTTTTATTCTTTTTTACATCCGTACAGTCTTATCATACTGGTCTACTTGCTATTCTTCACACACAATGCTCCATTTCTCGTCTCTATGCCTTTGTCTAAGTTGTCCTTCATGCCTGGAATGTTTCCCTTCATGTCCCTGATTTCCTTTAAGACTCAATTCACCCATCACTTTCCACAGGAAACCTTTTCTGATGACCCCCACTCCCAGATGCTTCTTTGTATAATGGGGGACTGGTCAATGAAATCCCAGTCCTAAGAACATGTGTAGGGGCTCTGCCTGATGCAATCTCCCACGTGGTCTATGGAGCATGAACAGAGATTCTATGACTGGTTTCCTATCCAATTACCTCATGGTGAAGGAATAAGCTTTTTGGTTAATGCTAAGCCAGAACAGAGCATGCATTCAAAAGGGCACCAGCCTGCCAAAGCAAACCTTTCTCCTTCTTGCCTGGCTGCACTAGGGTGAGAATTACTAATGTAAGCCTAGAGAGAGGGTGGGAGGGAGGAGCATTAGAGGTAATAGCAGTGACCACAGTGGTCTCCCCATCCAAGCCACCTCCTGGCCATGATCACAGTGTCCCTGGTTCTTTGCCTCTCTGTTCTTCCTGTTCTTAGGTGAATGAGTGTGGAAGATGAAATGAACTAGGATATAATCTTACAAGATCTCATAAAGTCCAGAGATGGAAGTCTCTCCCCAAATCTGCCTCCAGAACAGCCCTGAAGATTGGTCTGTTTGACCCACCATAGCAGTGAATCAGAGATCACTTGCCAAAATTATTTTGGGAATGACTTCATCAGTCACCTATGCCATATTTGGAAGTTATTTGAAAGAAACATGCTCTGGAGCAAATACTTTAAGTATGAGCTGTTCTCCCCAGGGACTGAGGTGACAGTGGGGAGAATGTGCCCCTAATTTGAGGAGATATTTTGTGCTTCTGTTTTTGCTATATCTTCTTAGTCAGTGCCACTTTGTCAGCGCTAATTGATGTCAATCACTGAATGACACTGGGCCACTAATCACTGGATCTGTCAATGATACCAGGAAGATATTAATTAACTGGTGACTGGGGCTGGGTAGAACATACCTAATGGGGGCTCAAGTCAAAAGTGTTAAGCAGACGCTCTCAAACTTGAGGAGAAAATGCCTTTAGTCTTCCTTTGGGGGAGCTAATTTGTCTGCGTCAGACACATTTGGGATAAGGACCGTTAGATCGTATGAAGGCTATTCTTGCATTCATTTGTATGTGATATAGTCTGAACATGCCTGTGTATATGGGCCTATTTACTTTCCCATGAAGCCACTCCCCACCCAGGAACTTTTCACTTTCATCTTTGTATTCCCAGAGCTTAACATAGTTTCTTGGCACACAATGAACTTAAATAAATTAAGAAAAGCTAAGAAATGTTTTGAGGCCGAAAGGTGATTAGTAGCTAAGTCCATATTAATAAACAAGCATTTGTAAGGCATTTATTATGTAGCAGGCCCCATTCTAAGCCCTGGTTATGGTAAGAAAAAGCAATGATGATGATGCCTGCCTCAGGTACTTAATTAGCTGAGGAACCCTGGAAAGTCATCTAATGTCTCTCAGTCTCAGATCTGTCATCCACAAAATGGGATTCATAACTGATATTTCAGGTTGTGTAAATAAAATTAAACAAAATATGTAAAGCAATGACCAAACCTTATGGCACCATATAAATTACTTTGTTGAGTTGTATTAAGAAAGGACTTTCCAAGAGTTTGGGGGACTGGATGTGTATAGACTCCCCAGCACAAAGTATGTCAGATAATTGCCTAGAGGGAGCACAAGATGCTGGCAAACAACAATGAGTCTTATGTAAAGTCTTTCCAGATAGAAATATTATGGTTATGTGCCAGTCAGAGAACTTTGGGGTCTCACTCTCCTAATCTGTGAAATAAAGAAGTGATCTCCTAGTTCTCTTCCAGCCTCAAAATCCACGATCTGGTCCTCTGTGAAGAAGGTGGCTTTATCTTATTTCAAGTCTGGCTTCTTTCTGCCTGGAGATGGGGATGCCCCAGGTGACCCCATCCCAGCTATTGAATTCTAGAACTCTGAGGCCATTCTGCTCCCCGAGGCTCAGAGATCCAGCCCAAGCTGGCTGTGACTGCTCCCATACTGCATTTCTGAGGCTCTGCTACCCCTTTGCTAATCTCTATCCTTTCATCCCATTCCAGCTTCCTTCCCATCTCTGCTTTTATCTTTGGCTTGGTTTCCGTGTTTAGCTTTTTCCAGGCTCTGTAACCATCTGTCCTTCTGGACTTGTTTATTACCAGCAGCGACATTTTCCTTTCCAAGTACAGAAATTGATAGGCCTTTGCCAATGGCTCTCCTCAGTGGATGCCTGTGCTCTGGGGGATGAGAATGCAGAGGGAACCTCTCAGCTAGAAGGGAAGCTGCTGCCCAGTGGCTTCCAGAGAGTTAAGCCTCAGCTCCTTCCAGCAGCTGCACACAGCCAACTGTTTAAAAGGAAAACAAAGGGAGCTCCAACATTCCAGTGCATTCCAGCATTTTGCCTCAACCCCTGGAGAACATCCTCCCCCTTTCCAATTTCCTGTTCCTCCCCTTCACTCCTGCCCTTGCCCCTACCTCCATCCCTCCTCCATCCTTTTTCCTCTGTCTGTCTCCCATGACTTTCATTAGCAATGGGGGCTCCTCCCTAGAGGCAAAAGGAAGTCAGAATGGCATTAAAACTTGCTGCCATTTCAACAAATATCTATCCTGTACCTTCTATGTGCAGAGTACCTGTACTGCGCCTGAGAGGAAGATAGAGCAGAACAAGCTGAGGCTCCTGCCCTCAAGGAGTTTATCATCCCAGGCAGATGGGAAGATTAGAATGTAAATTCCTTGAGAATAGATATTGTTCTGTGTTTTTTATTTTTTTTTTAACCCTTACCATCCATCTTAGAATCAATACTCCGTATTGATTCCAAGGCAGAAGAGCCATAAGGGCTAGGCAATGAGGGTTAAACGGGACTCACCCAGGGTCACCCAGCTAGGAAGTGTCTAAGGTCAGATTTGAGACTAGGACCTCCCATCTCTAGGCCTGGCTCTCAATCCAGCTGCCCCCTGTTCTGTTCTTTATCCTCGAACAGTGTTGAGTACCTACTAGTCCCTTTGGGTGGAGGCTAGGTGGTATTTGTAGTAGGTGTATTTGCAATTTGGAAGATGTGAGTTCAGATTCTGTCTCAGACATTTACTAACTGTGTGGTTGTGGGCAAGTTACTTAACCTTTCTCAGCCTCAGTTTCTTTATTTATAAAATGGTGATAATTGTAGTGCTTACCTTACCAGAATCAAATGAATGAACATATGTAAAATGCTTTGAAAAAAGCATCCTAAAGCACCATATAAATGCTAGCTATTATTAATAAGTGTTTGATGATTCATTGAGAGAAGAGGGTTTGACAAATTACTGTTTTACAAGTCAGACCATATTAAGAAATCTGAGAAATACCAACAGAATGCTATGACAGTTCAGAAGAGGGAAAGAATTTTTGACTGGGAGGACCTGAAAAGACCACACAGAAGAGGTAACGTCTGCCTGGGTCTTGAAGGATGTGGAAGGTTTTAAAGGGTGGGGGGGAGTGACTATTCCAAACAGAGCCCTACACTGTTGAGAAAAAACACAATACTGGTATCAGAAATTTGGGGACCATGACAAAGAGTCCACAGGGACTCTGAAGGGGAATTGTTTGCGATGATATTGGGAAAGGAAATTGTAATAGGAAGCAGTTTAATTCTCAGTTATCATCACCACCATTGTGGAATTCATTTGAAAAGACGTAAGCCTAAGAAGCCACTAGCAGTTGAGCTCCAAGTGTTGTTTAGAACTTAGTGTCTGGGGCATTGTCTGGAAATGAGAGCCTGATCTAGCTGATTCTGAAAGAAATGGATGTCAGTCTATCACTGAGGGAAAGGAAAGATTTTTTTTCCTTTAGTTCACTGACCATATGGGGTCCCGAGATGCTTTCCTCTACATGAGTCTACTCTTCCTACTCATTGTGTTTTTCTAAGTGTGGTCAAAGTTAATGGAGAAAATGCTTTATCCGTTTTTCTTATTCTGTTATTTTATTAAATCTTTTCTTTAAAATAATCATATTAATATATGTAGGTGTGGAGTGAAAAGAATTAATTTGTTCTTCTCAGGGTGGACATCCATCCTAGATCCCATTAAGGAATGAAAGGCTCTTTAGGGTTGCAGAATAATATCTCAAGGACTTTTATTTTTATTTTTATTTTGAATATTTTCCCATAGTTACATGTTTCATGTTCTTTCCCTCTCCCCCAAACCCCACTAACCCCCCTTAGCCAACGCACAATTCCACTGGGTTTTACATGTATCATTGATTAAAACCTAATTCCATATTATTGATAGTTGGACTAGAGTTATCATTTAGTGTCTTCATCCCCATCAGCCCATGTGTTCAAGCAGTTGTTTTTCTTCTGTGTTTCTCCTTCCACAGTTCTTCCTCTGAGTGTGGCTAGTTTTCCCTCATGAGTCCCTCAGCCTTGCTCTGGATCCTTACATTGCTGCTAGTAGAGAAGTCCTGTTATGAGGAAGTTTAATAAATTATTATTTAGGAGACTTAGCAGGCAGGGCTGAAGGATTCTAAATGGAATGGGGAAGCAGGAAGTGTGCTTAACTCTCTGAGACAGATTCCATGATGGTTGGGGTCAAGTTGTAACTGATCCTGGGAAACCTCAGGGGAAGTGGAGTTTGTACCCTGATTTCCTGATATCCGGAAGGAGGGAGAAGGGGTTTCTATTCTATCAGTCTATGGGCAAGCCTCAGGGATAGGGAATTATCTACACTAAGCTAAACCTATAGCAGGACAGGGCACAATGGAGATCAAGAAGCAAAGTGGGATATCCTCACTGCAGAGTCCTGTCTCACTCCAGCAATGGCACAGCTTTCCCAGGTCTTCAGCCAGAACTCCTTTAATTGGGTAAGTCAGGGAGCTACCTAACCTCCCACAGGCAAAATCCTCCTTCCGGATATCAGGAAATCAGGGTACAAACTCCACTTCCTCTGAGGTCTCCCAGGATCCGTTACAACTTGTCCCCAACCATCATGGAATCCATCTCAGAGAGCGAAGCACACTTCCTGCTTCCCCATTCCATTTAGAATCCTTCAGTCCTGCCTGCTAAGTCTCCTAAATAATAATTTATCAAACTTCCTCACAACAGTCCGTTATGTTAGATTGTACCACAGTATATCAGTCTCTGTGTACAATGTTCTCCTGGATCTGTTCCTTTCACTCTGCATCAATTTCTCAAGGACTTTTTGTTACAGCCCACAGACCCAATGAGTTGGGAGGCCTCTTTTCTGAAGGAAGAAAACCATTAGGCAATACTACTTCCTTATCTCCTCAGATCTTTAGGAGCCAGAGGAGTCACTCCTGCGGACATGGCTTTCTCTCCAAAACCTTTCTCCTCCCTGGTGGAAGCTCATGATGAACTCATGCTGCGTAACTTGTTGTTTTCTAATTGGGCAGAATTTCACGCCTAGATTGTAAATTCTGCCTCCAGACAATGGGGTATCTGACAGAGGAGAGGGGGCTTTGTGTAAGGAATCTATAAAATACTTGTATCTGCACCCATCCATTAGGGCAGTGGCCCCCTTTCTCATGAGAAAGAATAAAGACTGCTTCTTATTCTATCCACCCTCTGACTCCAGGTTTGTAATTATAATTTGGGTGGGTGGGTGGGTGGTTGTTTTATTTCATCCCATTCATGTATAATCTGGATTGAATTGCTTGCCATCATCAGGAGGGAGAAGAGAAGGGAGTGAGGGAGATAAGTTCAATCATATAACATGGAAAAACTTGTGTGGAAATTTGTTATTACATGTAACTGGTAAAAAATAAAATAAAATAATAAAAATAAATTTATCATACTTTTTAGCTAACTAATAAACATAACACATTGATGGGGGCTCAGAGCTATGGTTTCAAGTGGGCTTGGAAGCACAGAATACCTTGATCACTTTTTTTTTTTTGGTTAATTAGTCATGTCCAACTCAGTGACATTTGGGGTTTTCTTGGCAAAAATACTGAAATTATTTGCCATTTTTTCCCTAGCTCATTTTACAGATGAAGAAACTAAGATAAATCAGGGTGTAGTGGCTTGCCCAGAGTCACACAGCTAGGAAGTATCTGTGGTCAGATTTCAACACAGATCTTTCTTGACTTTAAGCCCAGCACTTTATCCACTACAACACCTAGTTGCTTCCTGCTTGATCCCTGGACATATTTGAGAGGTCCACTTTCTCATTTGAGAAGTGACCCAGATGCTACAATTATGTATTATAATTAGATGTTTGCATCTTAGCCTTCATATTGTAATTTTCACAACTGGCATATATGATTTTTGTGTCTCCTAGATATTAGCACACAGTAGGTAATTGATAAAAATAAATTAAATTAAAATAAACAAAATGAGTTGTATTTTCAATCAAGCAACAAACATTTATCAAGTATTTCTATGTGACAAGAACTAAGCTAAATGCTAGGGATACAAAGAAAGGGAAATAACAGTTTCTGCCTTCAATGATTATACATTCTAATGGGAGTAACAAATGTATATAAATGGAACTATAGATGATATATACAGAGTAGTTGGGAAGTAATCTCAGAGGGGAAGCTATTGACTAAAATATAGACAGACAGACAGACAGACAGACAGACAGATAGACAGATGATAGAAAGACAGGCAGATAGACAGAATTAGATAGATAGATAGATAGATAGATAGATAGATAGATAGATAGATAGATAGATGGATGGATGGATGGATGGATAAATGTATAGAGATAGAGGGAGAGAGGGATAGAATTAGATAGAGATGGATAGATAGATACATAGATACATAGATTGATAGACACATACATACATACATACATACATAGTTACATACATACATAGAGAGATGCATAGATACATAGATGGATAGAGGTAGAAAGATAGAGAGAGGGATAGAGAGAGAGAGAGAGAATTAAGCACTTAGTATGTGACAGAACCATGCTACAAATATAAGCAAATGAAAGAGCCCTTTCTCCTTTGAAGTTTTTATTCTAAGGGGAAAATACAGTCTATAAAGGGGAGCTGGAATTTGGGGGAGGTAATATTGCTCAAAGGGCAGTTAGGTGACACAATGGATAGGACACCTGGCCTGGAATCAGGAAGATCTGAGTTAAAATCCAGCCTCAGAAATTTACTTCATTTAATCCCATTTGCCTCTGTTTTTTCATTGGCAAAATGAGCTAGAGAAGAAATGGCAAAGCACTTCAAAATCTTTGCCAATAAAACTCCAAATGGTGTCACAAGGAATCAGACACTACTGAAAAATGACTGAAAATAGCAAGGTTAACCAAGGTGGGTAAGGGCACCGAGGAGATGCAGATTACAGATTGTGATTTGAACCCAGTGTGAAATGAGAATCGTTGAGGTATTTCATGAAGTGGTGGTCCAAGCTAGGGATTCACAGATCAGGAGACTAGGCCTTAAGGAAGACGACTCACTGGAATAGAAACAGTGCTAAAGAGTAGATGGAAAAACCCAGAAAGTGAATTAAGCCAGGAGTACCTACCTTCCGGGAAAGATCTAAGATCAGAATGGTTTCAAGAAATGCCAGAATTCAAGGACCCACAACAAAGGGGTGTCCCTATAATACCAGGGAAAGAAAGGTTGAGCTGCAAAAACTTGGGACAATGTCCACAATTATACCCACCATAAATAAAAGTACGATTATTCAGAGACCTAGAAAGGGTAAAGGATTTCAAGAAGGGAATACAGTAGAGTCAGGATTCAAGCCTAGTGTTCTTTCTTTGCTGCTTCAATGGGTTAATAACAACAGTAGGGATGGAAGACAGAACCTTCTGTCCAAGTCAGAGAGGTATACTTTGGGAATTCAAAACCCAGGTCCTCTTTTCTCTCCACCATGGGGCACCAGTGCACTGTTAGGAAGGGCCCTAAGAGAGAAGCTGGGCAGTCCCTGATGCATCTAAGCAGAGGAGCAGAGACCTCAAAGGCCCTTTGGCAAGTCCACTTGTCACATTCCAGAAGCTTAGAGGATTTTGAACCCCAGTCTTAGCCTAAGCCAGAAGAGACTGGCATCTGTCCTGGGCATTTCCTCCTCTCTTCTATTCTCACTTCTCTCTCCCTCTTTAACTCTTCCATAGAGTTCCTTTGGGATTTCAGGTATAGCTCAGGTATTACCCTCAGATATTATCATTCGGTGCTTAGATAAAGGTATAAAGAAATACCCCAGGCAGGAGAATGGATATTTACAGCTGAACCCCAGATCATCCTCCCTGAATTTTGTCTTACTCTCCACCATGTCCATATCCCAAAAATGTTAAGGTGAGAACACTCCTCACTCTACCTCTTTTACTGTGGCTTACCTGGCCTCTGGAACATTTAGGTTCTCTCAATTTCCCCAGTTTGGATATCAACAATCTCCTCGTTCTCTTTAGTGCACCAGAGATAAATGTACTTTTTACTAAAAGGATTTAATAGTAACTAGGGAGGAAATGTCTTTCCCCCCTTGGTTTAATTTAAAGTACTTCAAAATTCCATTCTCAGATATACAGAGGATTTAAAGCTGGAATGGGACTTGGCCACCATCTAGTACAGCTCTCTCATTTTCCTTTATTATTATTATTATTATTTTCTTTATTTATTTTTTAAACCCTTACCTTCTGTCTTGGAAACAATATTGTGTATTGGTTCCAAGGCAGAATAGCAGTAAGGGCTAGGCAATGAGGGTTAAATAACTTGCCCAGGGTCACACATCTAGGAAGTGACTGAGGTCAGATTTGAACCTAGGACTTCCCATCTCTAGGCCTGACTCTCAATCCACTGAGCTACCCAGCTCCTCCCCCCCCCCCACTTTTTTTTTAATTCTTACTTTCTGTCTGAGTAGCAACCAACTCTGAGACAAAAAGGGCAAGGATTGGGTAAATGTAGTAAAGTGACTTGCCTAGGGTCGCATAGCTAGGAAGTGCCTGAGGTCAGATTTGAACACAGAACCTCCCACCTCCAGGCCTGGAGCTCAATCCACAATGCTACCTAGCTGTCCCAACACCCTCATTTTCCTTTCTTTTCTTGTTTTTAAACCCCTGCCTTCTGTCTTAGAATCAATGCTAAGTATTGGTTCCAGTGCAGAAGACTGGTAAGGGCTAGGCAATGGGGGGTAAGTGACTTGTCCAGGACCACAGAGCTAGGAAATGTCTGAGGTCAGATTTGTACCCAGGACTTCTCATCTCCAGGCCTGGCTCTCAATCCACTGAACTACCTAGTTGCCCCAAATATTCATTTTCAATCAGTCAAAGGAGGAAAAGCAAGACTCCCCCCAAATGAAATAATTTTATCCAAGGTCCCAGGGATCTCAGGGATCATCTGATCCATTCTCTTTATTTTGTAGATTAGGAAGCTAAGGCCCAGAGAAATTAAACAAGTGTTTCCAAGAGCATTAAGGAGCAGAGATGCAATTGGAACTCAGGTCCTCAGATTTCCAGAGCCAGTGTTTTTTCCCACTTTCCTCTACCAACACATTGCCGGTCACCATGCTCCCAAGAGGCAGCTGAAGCAGGACTATCCACTTTATTTTTATGGTTTCAAAATTCCCACCCACTAAGCCCTTGAATACCATTGTACTTTCCACTCGGTCATAATTTCTGGGGACCATTTGTTCCAAATCTGTTTACAAAACTGACCCTGAGCAAGTTCACTGAACATTTCACACATGCTCTTCCCACTCATTCCATCCATTGCCCTGTCCCAGAGAAAAGTGCCCATGCAGAGCCCTGGTTTATCATTTGATAATATCAAAAAACTTTATATGGACAATAATAAGGCCACACATTTTCCTTTGACTGTCTCATTCATTTGTTTCAGTTGTGTCCAACTCTTTGTGACCCTATTTGGCGTTTCCTTGGCAAAGATACTAAAGTAGTTTACCATTTCTTTCTCCAGCTCATTTTACAAATGAGGAAACTGAGGCAAACAGGGTTAAGTGACTTACTCAGGGTCACAAAATAGTAAGTGTTGGAGGCTGGATTTGAACTCAAGTCTTCCTGACTCCAGGCTCAGCCTTTTATCCACTGCACCACAGAAACCATAACTTGGTGGAAAGAACAATGGCATTCAAGGGCTCAGTGGGTAGGAACTCTGTAACCACAAAAATAGAGTGGATAGCTCTACTCCAGCTGCCTCTTGGGAGCATGGTGACTAGCAATATGGGATAGTGGGAAAAAAATTGGATCTGCAAATCTGAGGACCTGAGTTCCAATTCCAACTCTGCTCCTTAATGCCCTTGGAGAGGCTCACATAATTTCTCCGGGTCTTGGCTGTTAATGAAAATTTAATTAATATCTTTTGTTTTTATCAAACAGTTGTTTGGTAATTATACATCCCCTAATTGCTCCCCTCACATGAACATTCTGGGAATAACTTTCTCTTTTAATGAAGGAGAACAATTGTTGGTTTTTTGTGTGTAACTCTAGTTCCTAGTGCAATCAATGCTTGATACATATTAAATGATTTTTGATTGGTCGATTGATTAAGCAAAACCAATTTTTCATTGCTCATTGGTTTCGAAGGAGGAGGCATATATCCAGTGACCATGTCGAATAGCATAGGCAACCCTTTGCACCCATAATTCTCACCTCTCCAAGGAAAGATGAGAGGGGCAATTCTTCGTGACTTTTCTGAGACCAAGAGCAATACCATATGATTTCCCTTAAACATATTTTTTAAATCATTGATATATATTGTTTTTATATCACCTTCATTTCTGAATATATCTCTTCCTCTCGATAGTGCTGTCCCTTGTAACAAAAAGTAAATGAGAAATGGAAAAAGAAAGCAGTTAAGTGAAAGTAATGGACATATCCACTAAGTCAGTATTACACAATTATCATTCTTCCCTGACTCTGCAGAGGAGGGAGGGGGATTCATTTCTCCCATATTCTTTAGGGCCAAGCTAAAAATCATATAATTTTCACTAAGAGGAAGGGAGGGGATATATTATTACAAGGGGAGGAGACAAGAAATAAGGGCACTAACCACTTTATTGGGTGGAGTACGTATCAACAAAATAACTCCTGGAACATCCTTTTCTTCCATACTACGGAGGAAATTATTATGGAGAATGAAAAGACACAGAAGAAGACACATATTTTTTTTAAACCCTTAACTTTGGTGTATTGTCTCATAGATGGAAGATTGGTAAGGGTGGGCAATGGGGGTCAAGTGACTTGCCCAGGGTCACACAGCTGGGAAGTAGCTGAGGCCGGGTTTGAACCTAGGACCTCCTGTCTCTAGGCCTGACTCTCAATCCACTGAGCTACCCAGCTGCCCCCTCATATTTTTTTACTTATAGTGTGGTAGGAGAAACAAAGGCCTGCTAGGTGGTACAGTGGATAAAGCAAAAGCCCTGGAGTTGGGAAGACCTGAATTTAAATCCAGCCTCAAACACTTCCTAGTTAGGTGATCCTGGGCAAGTCACTTAATCCTGTTTGCCTTTGTTTCCTCATCTGTAAAATGATCTGGAGAAGGAAATGGGAAGCTACTTTAGTATCTTTGCCAAGAAAACCTTAAATGGGGTCAGGAAGCATTGGACATGACTGAAATATAGCAAGGGGGCAACAAAATTGATGAGCAGTGAGAGAGAGAACTAAAAGCCCAACAGGCAGTCTATGCTAAGTGCCAGATAAAGGATAATAATAACTGGCCTTTTAGAAAGTACTCTCCTTGCAATGGCCCTCTAAGGTCAAGAATGCAAGTATGATTGTACCCATTTTACAGATAAAGAGGCTGAAGCCCAGAGAAGTGAAAGGACTCAAAGGTCATGGTCACTCCCCTAGTCCCTGGGTTTTATCCCCAGGGCTCCTCACTCCAAGTAAGGTAATCTCTCTCCCATTTCTCCTGTTTTCTAAATGGTACAGTCGGTGGAAAAAAAGGTTAAAGGATCAGGTTTAGAGTGAGGATGGGCCTCAGAAGACATCTAATCTAACCTCTTCATTTGACAGCCAAAGCCCAGGGAGTTGAAAGTATTTGCCTAGAGTTATTCAAATAGCAATTGTTCAAAGACAGGGATTTGAACCCAGATCCTGTGACGCTAGAGCTGGTTTTCTTCCCCAAGTACTATGCAGAAGAAAAGAACATCATAGATGAGAGTGGTAAGGACAGGCTTCATGGAGGAGATGGACTTGAACATTTGTGAAGGATGTACCCATTGCCCAAGTTGGAAGACGTTTTTTGCTTCATTTGCCACAGAGTTTCAAGTGTGTATAACTCAGCTGTTCTCCCTGAGAAGATGGTGGAGATGAATTATTATAGGTTTTATGGACTGGAATTCCCAGGACCACTGCCATGTTTGAAATGCACCAGATTCCACTCAATACGGTAAACCACAAGCTGGAGATGATTGACTGTGACTTAAAGGATGCCACCTCCATCTCCAATCAGAAAACCTTCACAGCATATTTGTAACAGGCTACTGAGATCCAAGAAGGCCAAAGCAAACCATGCCTAAAGGAAGAATGAAAAATTAAAAAATGGGCCAAGACTTGGGAGCAGAAAAATCAGTAGTCTTGCTAGAGGAGAGGATAGGACAGGATAGGAAAAAAAGGGTAAGGGAGAGGAGAGAAAGGAGACTAAAGGAGAGGAGGAGAGAGGAGAAGAGAGGAGACAAGAGGAGGTGAAAGAGAGGAGGTGAAAGGAGAGGAAGAGTTCATATTCCTTGATGGCCTTAAGGATAGTTTTTATTTAAGGTTTCCTTACATTGCTGTAAGGAGGTGATAGTTTAAGGATAGGCTCTGGACCTCTCCGTCAAGTTTCTAGATATACAATGAAATTTTTGCCATTAATGACACCTAAGAGGAACTCATGAGTTTTTTCCAACCTGAAGCCATATTGTTTGTTGTTCAGTCATTCCTGAGTCTATGTGACCCCATGGGCTTTGTTCATTATCTGTGGGGTGTTTTTTTTTTAGGCAAAGATGCTGGCCTGGATTGCCATTTCCTCTTCCAGTGTGTCCCCATTTTTTACAAATGAGGAACTGAGGCAAATAGGGTTAAGTGACTTGTCCAGTGTCTGAGACAGTATTTGAACTCAGGACTTCCTTCCAGGGCCTGTTCACTCTCCACTGTGCCACCTAACTGCCCCTCAGGTGTCACCTAGTGGCAGCTTCCCCTAATTTTACCTCAAACACCAGGATGCAAATAAAAAGCTCCATTGATTTTGTTGAAGATCCAAACTCTTACAGTGGTAGCGTGTCATGTTAGCTCTTGGTTACTTACTAAAAAAGAAAACAACTTTTCTCATTAGAGCAAAGAAAGCTAACCATCATATGTATCTTCATCTTACCTTTTGTAGAATGTATAAGAAGAAATTTAATTAATTAGCTTCTAATCACTTTGTTAATCAATATGTTAATTTGTAACTGTGGGATTTATAAAAAGCTGATTTAAATACTTGTACGTAGGATATATTCATCAAAACAGGAGATAGAAATAGATCTAGTATGGCATATTAAAAAATAAATAAGATAAGGTATAGTAGGAATAGGAATTGTATTAAAGGTATCTGCAATGCTGAAAGTGCCTGTACACTTTCCCTTACCTTGCCACATACTCAGAAGGTTGCGACATAAGGAAATCAGGCCCTTCACTATGCATTTTCATGCCCAAGTCACCAGAGAAAGAGAAGGGAGAAAAGGGGGAGAGGGAAGGTGCCCAGTTCAGAACCCCTATTCAAGAACCTCTGTTTATCACTCCCTGTTGGCACCCCTGTTCCAAACCCGTAGTCAGAATACTCTGACTGAACAGTATTGAATTACTGCCCAAGCCTCTAAAAACTGTAAGACCCAAGAATCAAGATCTCAGACCATACTGGGCATCTGTAGACCTCTGACTTCTGTGTTTGCATGCCCACAATAAAGTCAGACGGGCTCAGAGAGTTTACCCAGTTTTTTTTTCTTTTTAAGAAATGCAATTTTAAATAATGCTCTGAGGGATGGAAAGAGAGAGAGGGCAAAGCTTTAATTGGAAGGGACATTTATTAGCAAAAGAGCAAGGACTGTTTCATTGGGCACAATGGAAGGGTAGGACAGAGCTGATACTGGTACTCTGGAGGGAAGCCGTTGACCTGGATGTGTGTAAAGAATCAAGGAATTAGGATCAGTGGCAAGGAAAGTGGCCTTTGGCTTAGGCAGCCTATAGCTCAGAATCACAGGGATTTCCAGGGGAGCCATACGACCCTATTGCCACAAATTCCTTCATAGGATCTGATCGCCAAGCCAGTATCTAGCAAATCATAGTCAACAAGCATTTCTTAGTCTTTCAGTCATTCCTACTAAGTGCCACGCATTGTGTTAAGTACTGGGGATGCAAATGAAACAATCCCATTCCTCAAGGAACTTACAGTCTAAAAGGGGAAGACACAAGAGGAGACTAAAAGCTAAGGGATGGGAGCCACTCTGGAGCAAGGGGGTCTTATGGTTGTGGAAACCAAGCAAAGCCACTTACTGGAAATGAAATTAGCTGAAAAATTCTGAGACTATAAAGAAAGGCTTTCAGAGGAATTTATTGTCTTGTCCTCCAGCCCTCCAATCAGAGAAGCAACTGAGGCTGCTGTGAAGGTGAAGACCAATTTGGCAATGAACCTCTCTTGTTCAAGCTTTGTTCAATGGACATCCAGTTCATCCCCAAGCCCACACTCAAAGCCTTTCTAGTTTAGTAGGACCTGCTAGAGATTATGCTCAGCTGCCTTTGAGAACCAAGGTTCATCTCCATAAGGCATCAGAAGACAACCAGCTGGGTGGCTCAGTGGATTGAGAGCCAGGCCTAGAGATGGGAGGTCCTAGGTTCAATCTGACCTCAGACACTTCCTAGCTGTGTGACCCTGGACAAGGCACTTAACCCCCATTGCCCAGTCCTTACTGCTCTTCTGCCTTGGAACCAATACACAGTATTGATTCTGAGACAGAAGGTAAGTGTTTTTAAAAAAAAGAAAGAAGAAGAAGAAGACAACCAACCATACAATTTTCCCTCTTCCTTTAGGGAATCCTTAATTTATCATGTGGCAAGGATCCTGGAGAAGCTGTGTGTCTCTACGTAGGACTCACCCTTCACCTCCTTTCCCAATTATTGCCATTTTTTATTAAACAAACAAAAAAAACTTTGAAAAAATTTCCATAACCTTCCTAACTTCCTCCAATATATAGCAGTCAAATTTATATTCCTCATAGCTATATTGTTTTTCCTTTTGTCTAACCTGATTCCTTCATGCTAGAGGAGAAACTGTACTGCGGGAAAAAATGCTGGAGTTGAAGTCAGGTGACTCCTGGCTCTGATACTTACTGGCTTGGGTGACCATTGCTAAGAAGCTTAAGTTCCCTGAGCATCTGGGAAAAATCATACTTACTGCTTTGCAGGGTTATTTGTAGGGAATGCTCTTTGTAAATCTTAGTTTTCTATCAAAGCTTTAACCCTTTTCATGTTCTGGATCCCTTGGGCAGGCTGGTAAAGCTTCTGGGTCCCTTCTCAGAAAAGGGTTTTTAAATGCATCAAATAAGACGTATAGGATTACAAAGGAAACCAAAGGTTGGGGGAAATAAAGATCTATTTTCATTCCTATTTATAGATCCCTTGAAATCTAGCATGGTTCCTCTTGGGGAACTCCAAATTAAGAGCCCGTGTAACGTGTAAATGGGAGTTGTTATCAAATTGTTGGTACATTTCCTTTCATTCTGTCCTTGTGAAAACTGTCTAGACATGAAAGACGCCCCAGCTCCCAAGCCCCAGAGACCCATTTCTTTCCTTTCATCTTGTTCCTGCACTGTTCTTGATTTCTTCTCTGTCTCCTTCCTCTTCCTACCCCTTCCCTCTAGCCTTTTTCTGACCTTGACAGCAGCCTGCCTGGTCATCTTTCCAGACTTAGACATCTCAGGAGATCTCTGTGACTGCTCTTCGAGTTCTATCTCTTCCCAGCCTGTGTTTATCAGCACCTGCAACTTGCTGCTTCAGGCAGATTGAAGATGGAAGCCCTGACTGATGTCGTTTGCAAACACCACCCCTGCCAGATTCCTAGTGGGATAGCTTTCCAGGGATGTGTGTGTGTGTGTGTGTGTGTGTGTGTGTGTGTGTGTGTGTGTGTGTGTGTATGTGTTGAGATTGTGGAGAGCCTCAAATGAGGGAGAAGAAAAGAGAAGGTTCCAAATTCTTAATTCTGCCTGCTGGGAATGTGTCAAGGTGACTAGAAGCAGAAGGGAGGAAAACCAACCCTCTTCCTATCCATTCTAAAAGACTAGGTGAGAGAGCCTTCCTTTCCTTCTGCCCACTGTGCCTTGCTGACCTCTTGGAGGAACTCTGGGGCCAGATACTAATAGCCTTGAAAACAAATCTGGTGCTAAAGGGCTCTTCCATCCCAGGCAAATGTAGATTTTGGCTTAGAACTCTGGGCAGGGACCTCCACCAATAAACCATAAAAGCTCTTGGCAGAGGATTTGCCTTGCTTTGACCTGACCCACCATCCCCATCTTTGACTCCCCCAGAACTGTCCTCAGGCCAAGGATTCAGATTCATATGGAGGCAGGGAGGCAACAGAAATGGGAAGAAATTAGAGAGAAGGTAAATAGCAATATTGTACATAGCAGACATTCAATAAATATTTATTGAATGAATGAATGAATGAATGAATGATGGCTGAATAAATGAATCACTCCTCTGGCTGGCTTCTCAACCTTCAGTCTGACCTGAGGGCTTCATTGATATTCTAGTTAGATGAATTAAGACCTCAAATTCCTATAAGGCTCTTAAACTTCATTTTTCAGAGCACTTTCAGTGCTGATTTTTTTTTTTTTTTCATTTCATCGCTTGGAAGCCCAGAGCAGTGTCTGGGGGTGAGGGAATTCCAGCAGTCCTGCTGGACAATGACTGATAATCAGCCTCATTTGGTACACTAAATATGTATCAAAGCCCCCACCCACACATTATTGTTTGGCCTCTACTGATAAAAAGTAATCAGATTGTAGCGATTAAAAAAAGGCAGTCTGACCCATATTCAAGTCAATTCAATGATTTATTGTGTTGGGCATTGTGCCCAGTGCACAATACAATGATAAAAACCAAAACTCTTGCCCTCAAGGATCTTATATTCTACTTCTGCTCTACCATCTTGGTTATTTGGTTAATTAGTTGTTGTCTTTCATACTTGAAGTGGACCAAAATGGCGTCACTACATGGGGGTCCAACATACAGTGTGTCTGACCATGGATGTTCAGACCAATACAAGCTTAGAAGATTACTACAAAATGGACACAAATAACTCATGGGAACATTTAGGATGGAGATGTCTTGAAATGTGCACATCTCACATTTCTTTTGAGCTACTACAATTCTGTTTTACTCATAACACCTTCTTTGATGCAGGTTCACCATGCTGGATAGTCCTAGGCCAGTGTTTCTCATGTCTCACAATCGACACCAAAGTTCTTCAGAGAATTATTTACTTCTGGGAGCTCCCAAGTAGTTTTCAAGGAAAGTTCAAAAAGCATTCAAGACCGCTTAAAATCTGGTATATCAGCCCACATTTCTATGGTCAAAGTGTCTCTTCCACACACGTGATACCTTCCTTCCTCCATGTTTTTGTTTTCACCATTTCCTATATTTGGAATATCCTCTCTCTCCCTCTTCCTGTTAGATTTCTACCCATGTTCACATGTTTAATCTACATATCTTGATTGCGTTTGTTCTCAAGTCCTTTTTCATATATATGTCTCCTCCTTTCAATCAGACTGGGACCTCCCTTAGCACAGAGACTATGACCCTCCCAAGATAGCCTGGGAGCTCTTCTGAATCCCTCTTATTCTCCAAAAAGGCATCCTCTCAATTGGGAAGAAAGAACTAAGATTTGAAAGAAAACCAGACTTGAAGACTGTGAGCAGCAAGAGACATATGGAAGATTATTTTCTTTGTGCCTGTGGGTAGACTAGAGTCTCAGAGAGGGTGTTGGATGCAGAGGGAATGCTGTTAGACTCCCAATGGAACACAACAACAGGCTTTCTATGGGAAAGTCAACCAAATTCTCCAGACACATGGGTTTCTTCACCCAAAGGCTAGTCATCATGGCGTGGTGTTAATACACTTACTCCTTGTTTGCCCTATGCCCCTGTGGGTATTTTTCCAAAGTGTGGTTTCTAAGGGAAGGCTGAGTTTCCTTACTACGCCAACCTGTCTGGAAGAACACAGAAATCAGGGTGAATGCAGTTCTAATTCGGGAGTATATTAGGTCAACCAGACCAAAAAATGAGCACCAAGATTCCCCAAAATTTAAAACTTGATTGAATACCATGACTAGAATTAGACATGAGAGGAAAGACAGGAACTCAAATGTTCCCCCTCCTCACTTTGTCTTTCCCTATCCTCCCAATATCTGACAGGACTTATATAACTACAAAACTTTAGTGTTTACAAAGAACTTTTCTTGAAATGACCCTGTGTCTCAGGTCATTAATGGATCTGAGATCTTACTGAAGTGGGTGCTCTATCTAATGGTGTCAATGTTGACTCAGCCACAATTTCATCTATGAGACTCTTGTCCATGTGCTCCCATATATTTTCCAAAGGAGACCTACCCATCAAGCTGGGACCATTTTCTTTTCCAATTTTTGTTTACTTCAAGGTCATTTCTACTTCCCCATGTAGCATTATGGATATTAGATTCAAGATGTAGTAGATCCACAGTCATTGATGGAAAAAATAATTTGTTTTAGAAATTTTGACAGATGTTTTCCATTTTTCATTTTATTATATTTTTTTTATTTCATCCTGAAGACATTTGGGAATTAGCTGGTTTGATTGAATCTCGTGCCAACCTCTCCTGTAATCCTTTTTCCCCTCTACTACATCTCACTGTTATGGAAGGATTCTTCTCTTTTTCTTCCATCATCCTGATCCATAAGATTTTCTTTGTAAACAAGTTTATTTTTTAAATTGCTATTATCTTTGGAGGCCTCATCAATCTACCTGAAAGGAAGTCAAATAATTACTGCCTAGGTTAATTTCTTGCCTCTTTTGTCCTCCTTGTTGTGGCAGTTGCTTTATATTGATCATACTTCCTTTTAAAATTTAATAAATCATTTATTTATTTTGACATTAAATTTTAAAAATTTATCTTTATTTTATTCCAATGACAAATTTACACATAAGTTTTCCAAAGTTACATGATTCATGTTGTCTCCTTCCCCTCTTCCCTATCCCCTCCCAGACTAACATTCATTTTTTAAAATGTTGAGTTCTAAATTCTCTCCTTCCCTTTCATTCCTTCCTTACCCATTGAGAAGGCAAGCAATCTGATCTTAGTTATACATATGAAATCATGCAAAACCTATTTCCACATTAGCTATATTTTTTTAAAAGCAAGAAAAATAAGATGAAAATATTATATTTCCATCTGCACTCAGACTTTCAGCATTTTTCATCATAAATCCTTTGGAATTGTCTTGGATCATGTATTGATCAGAGTAGTTAATTCTTTCATAGTCAATCATTGTTACACTATTTCTCTCACCTTGTATAATGTTCTGGTTCTACTCACTTCTCTTTGCATCAGTTCATATAAGTCTCTCCAGGTTTTTCTTAAATCTCCCTGCTCTTCATTTCTTATAGCACAATAGTATCCATCATGATCATATATCACAACTCACTGACTCTACTACCAAAAGAAATAATAATAGACTAAATCAGTTGTCAGTTCCTTTAACCATTTTTCATTTTTCAGAATCATTAGCTTGTATGAATAGATTGGATTGAAACTATTTTAATTTCATATTGCATCTTCTCCCTTTTATCTTTTCTCCTGTCTTGGAGTTAATTTTAGTCTTTATTCTAACTGGTAAAGGATATAACAACACATAGTTGATTCCATATTGGTAATTAGTCATTTCCTGCTTGCTATGAGATAATCAATTTTAATTTTTGTGGCTTTTTTTTGTCCTCACCTAAAATTCTTATTGAAGAAAGTATTTATGGTATATATACAAATTATGCCTCTATGTAGCTGATAAGTCTCTAGACTAGTGATGGGCAAAGTTTTTAAAGAGGGGGCCAAAGGAAAGGAAATGCTCATCTGTCAGTCTGTTTCTAAGGCAACTCTTTCAAAGTTTCATTGTATTGTATCCTACTCACTGTATTCGTCAGATTAGGAATAATGTCCTGCGGCACGATAGAACATTTCAGGGGGCTGCATCTCTGATCTAGACTCTTCTGCCCCCCCCCTTAATCTTAAGCATTATCTAGCATATTTTTTTCTGCACATCAACCTTTGCAATGAGATAAACAAATATTAAAATTTGTGTCAATTTAATAGTGAATGTCTTACTGAGTTTTTAGTACATTTCTCTGCCTTTTTATCCTCTGCAACAAAAAAAGGGTGAGTCATCCATTGCCATTATCTTCATGGTGGTTTAATTGCTTGTGTTCGTCATAAGCACTGAAAATTAAGGTTGCCAAATATCCCATAAAATAATGCTTCTTGTTGCCTTTTGGACACAGAACCAAATTCACTCTGCCCATTTTCCTATTTGCCTCTCCAAGTAAAAACTGTAAGCCATCCCTCCCCTTAGCTGCAACTTCTCTTTTATGATCTAGTTTCATATATAAGTGAAAATGTTAGTTTCATTTAGATTTGGGTCCTTCTCTAGTATGTCAGTTTTGCTATTGGTAAAGTTCAGATTTATAGTGTTGTTAGGTGTTTCAGTCGTGTCCCACTCTTCATGACCCCAGTTGGGGTTTTCTTGTCAACAATACTTGAGTGGTTTGCCATTTCTTTCTCCAGCTTACTTTACAGAAGAGTAAACTGAGACGAACAGGGTTAAGTGACTTGTCTAGGGTCACAAAACCAGTAAGTGTCTGAGGTTGGATTTGAACTCAGGTCTTCCTGACTTCAGGTCACTGTGCCAACTAACTGCCCCCAGATTTACAATATCAACGGTTAATTTAACGCTTCTACATGGCCAAAAACCTGTGTTATTCTCAGCATTGTCTGCTCCCTTTTCTGCCTCTCTGCCATCATCACTACAGAAACAGAATGCAGTCCCCAAGGCCATCTTGTGTTTGTTTCATGAGTTACCATGAGTTACCCCGACCAAACCCTTCCAGTTTTAATTAATGATCCTAAGAGTCCATCATGTCAAAGCCTGCCTCCTGCTGCTGAGCCCTCTCGACTTAGCAAGGCTGGATCTCAGATAAGAGATAGAGGTTTTTGCTGGGATTTCCTTTCCAACATGGAAGAACTTTCCAGAGTGTGCACTGTGCTGGCTTAACTTTCAAGAGCCCAAGGTAACGTCCACACCACAAAAGGCCAATAGAAAAGGACTTTGGTGAAAGATTCCTATTTTAAAGACAGAAATTTGAGGCATCTGGGTGATTCAGGGGATAGAGCGCCAGCCTAGGATCAAGAAGACTTGAGAGAGCAGTTGGGTGGCTCAATTGATGGAGAGCCAGGTCTAGAGATGGGAGATCCTGGGTTCAAATCTGGACTCAGACACTGCCTAACTGTGTGACTCTGGGCAAGTCCCTTTACTTCCATTGCCTAGCCCTTACTGTTTTTCTGCCTTGAAACCAATATATAGTATTAATTCTAAAATAAAACATAAGGGATTTTTTAAAAAGAGTTTAGCCTCAGATGCTTACTAACTGTGTGACCCTGAGCAAGTCACTTAACTTCAGTCTGCCTCACTTTCCTCATCTGTAAAATGAGAACACTAATAGCATAGTAAGAATCAAATGAGATAATCATTACAAAGCACTTAGTACAGCTCTTGGCTCATAGTAAGTATTATATACAAAGGTTAATTATTATTTATTATATTTATATGTATTTATAGCATTTTGATTTTATTAACACAATATTTTATTTTATTCAGATTATTTTAACATTATTATATTATATAACATATATATAATATTATTAGTCTTCCCTCTTACATTTTCCCTCTGGCATTTAAACATTTTTCACATCCAGAACAGGTCATTTAAATGAGGCAGGGAACCATTCTTTGAAACACTCAAGCAAATCATTCATCTTGTGTGCCTCAAGAAGAAACAATTTTAAATTAGGGAATTAAGATGAGTTTCAGAGCAAGCGTGATTATGTTTAATCCTGAGACATTTGGGTTCTAATTGGTCAGTTTGAAGAAGAGCACAGCAGTAAACTCCATTAGCCATGTGAGTGCATGACCTTGGGCAAATCGCTTAATATTTCTGGACCTTTATTTCTCATCTACGTATTTGTGAAATGCTTTAATGTTCCTGAAGGGATGATGGATCAGATGACTTCTGAGGCTCCTCCATTTGAAGAAGAGGATGCCATGAGATCAGCATTAGGGTAAAAAAAACTGGTCTGATTTCTTGTTCAATATTTTTGGATGGTTTTTGTTTTGTTCTGTTCTTTTTCCCACTGACTCAACTAATTTGGAGACTGAATTGATTGCCTTGGAGCTGTGTAGATGCAGCCTTGGTAAACCCTGGGAAGAGAATTATTTAAAAGACTATCACATACTCACATACTGTAGAGCTGAGATCAGCATCATTAGTCCTAATCTCTTTGCACAGTCTATCCATTTTGTTTCAAAAACAATATTTGTCATAGCAGCCTGAGAGCATTTAAGGCTGAGTGGAAGAGAAGGAAGGGAGAGAGAAAATAAGAGTAATTACAGGGCTCAGTGTATTAAAAACCAGTGTGCCTCAAGAGGAAACAATTTTAAATTAGAGAATTGAGATGAGTTTGGGGAATTGAGGTGAGACAAGAACTCCTGGATTCCAATCTGACCTCAGACACTTCCTGGCTATGTGACCCTGGGCAAGTCACTTAACCAGCATTGCCTAGCCCTTACCACTCTTCTGCCTTGGAGCTGTTACATGGAAACTGAAATATAATTAACTGGAACGGGTAAATGAATAAATAAATAAATAAACACAGGTAACACACTGAGCTGGGGAATAGCTAGGGTAATAGATTACATGAATAACAACCGGGGAAAATAGCTTGGATTCACAGTGGGTTCAATTTGTCAACCTAGGTATCTGGGTAAGGACAGACAAGGAAGGAGTAAGGTAACTGAGATATTTAATGATTTAATTGGGATGGGTAATGAAGGGTTTAGGTAAACTGACTCTAAGATCTATGGATATCCACCCAGGGTTATAGGGATGGATAAATCTTCTCTACTGGCTAAATCTAACAAAAGACAGCTTAACAGCAAGGTCTTGCTCGGAGGAGAGGACCTCACTTAAAGTCCAAGGTTGATGTCTTCAAAGCTGATCACAGAAGACTTGAAAACACAGCAAAATAATCCAAAGATAGGAGAGGGAGAAGGGATGTTATAGAGGGGATTCCTACTCTGTTCCATACCACAACAAAACCAATGGGCTGGACCATATGACCCCATAGTGCATATGATCCAGTCTTGAGATTCTATAATTCTGTAACGATAGATTTCCTTCAAGTGTGAAATTTCTGGGTTCCAGGTGCTCGGCGTTTTCAGCTAGCTCAGAGGCATTCCAATTGGAAAGTGAGCTTATCAGTCCAAAGACTAAGGAGTTTGAGATAAAATGGTTTATGCTCTATAGGGGTGTTTATTTTAGACAGAGGACCATCCCCTCAATTCCCTCCTTTTTTACACAGCCAAAAGTATGTGTTTCTAAAGGTGAGATTCAAGGCTAGGCAGCACCTTGCTGATACTGCTCCTTCTCTTCTTCCTCTTCTTCCTCCTCCTCCTCCTTTCTGTATTTGGTATTGTATGTTTTCTTCAACATGTAATCAATCAGTATCTTGTCAATACTGTCAATAGTCAATAGAAGACAATTGACTTCTAAAAAACACCCAAAAAACCCTTGTGCTAGGGTCCCTTGGAACATTAGTCTTCTTGTTCATTGTCTCTAGTCTGGATGGCACCAAATCAAGAGGCATCTTCTCAAGGATGAGTACCCCAGAAGCAGCTGAGTGGCTCATTGAGTTGAGAGCCAGATGAGATGGGGGTTCTGGGTTCAAATCTGACCCCAGAGACTTCCTAGAAGTGGGACCCTGGGCAAGTCACTTAACCTCATTGCCTAACCCTTACTCTTCTTCTGCCTTGGAACCAATACGCAGTACTGAATCTAGAATAGAGGATTTAAGATAAGGGTTTAAAAAAAAAAAAAAAGGATGAGTGCCCAGTCTACCTTTGTCATTCTCCAGACAAGTCCTGGGACTACATTAACCTTGTCAAGGAAATGCCTTGTCCAAGCTAAAACTTAGGCCATCTCTTTCTCTAACCAGAGAAAAGAGTTCTGCTGAGAGTCAGAGAAATCGAGTAAACACTTCCCCAGGTTGGGGAGTGAAGGGGGGAAAGCCATTTAATGCAAAGAATGTGAATTAGGGCAGCTAGTTGGCTCAGTAGATTGAGAGCCAGGTCTAGAGATGGGAGGCCCTGGGTTCAAATTTGACCTCAGCTACTTCCTATCTGTGTAACCCTGGACAAGTCACTTAACCCCCATTGCCTAGCCCTTACCACTCTTCTACCTTGGAACAAATACACCCAAGGGATTCTAAGATGGAAAGGTAAAAAAAAAAAAAAGCAATGAATCAGGAGTCAGAATCTCAACTCTGATGCTCCCTGCATGATCTTGAATATTACTTTTTTCATTTCCTAGCCTTAGTTTCCTTATCTGTAAAGGAGGAACTAAACAGAATATATTATGTTCCTAAATGAAAGAAAACATTTCAAGTACTATGTAAAGGTCAACTGGCATTATTACTATGATAAACCAGCAAGAGGTATTCCAGGCCACAGCAATGCCTCAGGCATGTATTTTTTTTTAGATGGAAAGAAGGGGATAGGCTTGGATAACCTTAGGAAGGTCTTCCTGGCTTAAAGAACCCAGGGCTGTTAAGCCTCAAGTTTTTGGTGGCTATCTGTCAAGATGAGGCCAGGGGCAAAGGGAGAGAGGGTGGCTTCTACAGGACAAACAGGACTCCCCCAGTCCGGAAGGAATAGGATGTCTGGATGGTTTGTTTTTCATAGAGGAAATGAAACCAGGCTGTTCATCAGAAATCAAAACACATGGAGCAGCCCAGAAGCAGATCTGGAAAATGTATCTCCTCTAGCTCTGTCTCACCAGTGTCTGGGACCTGCCAGCCCCGATTTTTGGTACCTCAGTACCTTCTCTTTAATCCCTGTTTCTTCTCATATTCCCCCAAACAGACAGGTTTCTCTGGCACCCCTCACCATACTCTAGCCCAACAGCCACTAGAGTGAAGGATGCAGCTTACCCTTGGGGAGGGAAAGGACACCAAAACTCCCAAGCCTTGGACCTCAGCTCATCTATGTATGAGGTAGGAAGAAGCTCCAGAAGCCCCTGCAGCATCCCTTAACATTCACAAGAGCCCACTGGCAAGCTGAATGTCATGGGCTGGGGCAGGGACACAAACTAATGAACTTAAATTGGTGCCTTTCCTTTTGGAGTGGGATCCCGTAAGAGTAGGCAACAAGGAGTAAGAGAGAAATTGGAGGGAGAGCCATGCAGTGGAAAGAACCTAGGAAAGCTGGGTTCTGGTCTTTAATCCTCCATGAACTAGCCATGTGACATTGAATAAGTAGCTTCCCCTTCCTGAGGTGTGGTTCACTCATCTTCCAAATGAGTTAGACTAAATAAATGACCTCTATCATCCATTTTCTCTCTGCTTATGAATTTATGACTGATCTAAGCCCAAAGGGGCCAGGAATAGGGAGACCCATCTAATTCCCAATGGTCTTCAGCAGCCAAAAGCCAGAAAACCAAGAGTGGACAGTTATTGGGTGAAAAGGAGTTTATATTGAATTTCTCCAAGTGAAGCTAACACAGGTGAGTTTATTCTACTATATCTATATCTATCCCCCAAAAGAGGGGATGATGGAAGTATTTCTGTGTTTGTGTCTTAAATTAAGAATATATGTATAATAATTGAATGAAGGTTGACTACAAAATTGGAGTCCTACATGACTGGGGATGTAGACTCTAAGAGATCACCCTAGTGCAAATATTAATAATATGGAAATAGGTCTTGATCAATGACATGAATTGCTCATGGGCTATTGGGGGGGGTGAGGGTTATAAGAGAAAGAACATGAATCATGTAACCATGGAAAAATATTCTAAATCAATTAATTAAATAAAAATTCCCAGTCCAATAAATAAATAAACAAATAAACAAATAAATGAACAAATGAATGAATGAATGTATAAATAAATAAGTGGAAGTGGGGGGGGGACACAAAACAAAAATTGGAGTCCTAGTCTTGATTTTGCCACCAACTAGTTATGTGACCTTGGTAAAGTCACTTTTCTCTGCCTTCTTTGGGATTCAGATTCCTCCCTGTAAAATGAAAAGGATGGACTCAGCAATGATAATATTGATAACAAATAGATTGGCAAGCATTTATTAGGCATCATCTGTGTACCAGACATAGCACTAAGTGCTGAAGTTACAAAGATCAAAAGGAAACAGGTCCTGCTCTCAAAGAGCTTACATTCAATGCTGTTCATATCTCAGGCCTCTGTAGCATTTCTTTTAAACCCTTACTTTTTGTCCTCATAACAACTCTAAGAGAAGGACAAGAGCTAGACATATAGGGGTTAAGTGACTTGCCCAGACTCATAGAGCTAGGAATTGTCTGAGGTCAGATTTAAATCTAGATCCTCCCAGCTCCAGGCCTGGAGCTCTGTCCACTGTGCAATCTAGTCGCTCTTATTATAAAGTATTTTAAATGCTTTCCTCACAACAAACTTGTAAGGTAGCTAAATAGTAATGGGTCTTTTTTTTTTTTTCATAATCTATACCTGTGATTTCACCAACAGAGAGAACCCTTGGGGAAACTTCTTCCATGGATACAAAATATACCTCATCTTCATAGACTTAGAAAAATGCCTGGGACACGGATGGGCAAAAAGACTTGCCTAAAGTTACAGCTGTTATGGATTAAAGATAAGAATTCAATTGAACTCTTCCTGATGCCAAGGCAAGCATCTATGACACTCAAGTATTATTAAAAGTCGTTCTCTTCATTTATAGATCAGGAAATGGAGGCTCAGCTATGTGAAGAGATTTCACATCAGTTTTGTATCAGAGCCAGGAAAACTCTAGACCAATGCTTGTTTTCTTCCTTCCTTCTTTCCTTTTTCTTTCTTTTCTTCTTTTTCTTTCTTTCACTTTCCCTTTCTCTCTTACTCTCTTTCTTACTTTCTCTCTTTATTTCCTTCTCTTCCTCTCTTCCTCTTTTTCTTTCTTTCCTTCTTTCTTCCCTTCATTCTTTCTTTTCCTCTTTCCTTTCTTTCCTTCTTTCCCTTTCTTTCTCTTTCCCATTCTTTTACTCTTTCTTATTTTCTCTATCTCTTTTTCTCTTTCCCTTTCTCTCTTATTCTTCCTTTCCCTTTCTTTCCTTCTTTCTTTCTTTCCCTTTCCCTTTCCCTCTCTTTCTCTTTCTTTCCTTCTTTCTTTTTTCTTTCTTTTGCTTTCCCTTTTTTACTCTCTTTCTTTTCTTCTTTTCTTTCATTCTTTCTTTCCCTTTCTCTCACTTTCTTGCTTTCTCTCTCTTTCCTTCTTTCTTTCTCTTCCTCTCACTTTCTTTCTTTCAAAAAAAAATCACCTTCCATCTTGGAATTACAGAGATCCCTCATCTATGGCAGGAGTTACATTCCAGAGACAATGAAATCCACAAAGTACCAGCATTATATTTATTTTATTATTTATATCTATTTTAAGGTTTTATAAACTCTTCACACTCTCCTATAAACCTTTTCCACACTCTTATTAACCTACAGTCACTGTGCCAATCAGCACCTAGGATACAGAACACAGTGCTGTGGTTGGTCACTTTTCATTCCATCAGTCAATAGTGCACAGTGTACAATCTCATGCTGGCAAACTTGCACAAAAGGTAGCGGCATACTGTATTTTCATTGTGTACAGTACGGCATTCATTCGAAAAATCCTTCAATGTACAAAAACTCTACAATACAGAATTAGATTTTTTTTTAACCCACAATGCAATGAAACCACAATAAGGGAACCGTGATATATCGAGGGACAACTATAGAGTGTTGGTTCCAAGACAGAAGAATGGTAAGGGCTTTGCAATGGAGGTTTAGTGATTTGTCCAGGGTCACACGCCTAGTAAATGTCTGTGTCTACATTTGAACTCAGAAAGATTAATCTTCCTGACTCCAGACTCTGACTATTCATTGCTCCACCTTGTTGCCCCATGTATATGTGTGTGTGTGTGTATATATATATGTATATATATATATATCATATTAGTATTCAGTTATGTGTCTGTGTTTGTGGATTTCCATATGAATAAATAAACATGTAGGTATAATTATGTGCATGTCAGGGAAATGGGTGGACTGAAGGTTCTGAAATTTAGAAGGTATTGAAAGCATTTGTCCGTTAACAGCTTAAAAACAGCTGAGATTTATATCTAGTTAGCAAGAATAATTATTTAAAATAGGAAACCACAGTGGCTGCACCCCTAGTGAGGTCAGCCCCCAATAGAGGCCTCTCCCAATGCATTCTGCATTCTGGTGAATGGTACTTCCCTTAACCCAGATGAAAAAATTGCGTGCGTTTGTGTGTGTGTGTGTGTGTGTGTGTGTGTGTGTGTGTGTGTGTGTGTGTGTGTGTGAAAAGACACAGAGAGAAAGACAAAGATAGAGCCAGAGAGAGATAAAGTGCCAGAGAGGGGCAGAGAGACAGAGAAAGAGAGCCAGAGAGAGAGGAAAGAGCCAGAGAGAGGAGAAAGAGAGAGAGGGAGACAGAGGGAGAGACAGAGAAAGAGAGAGACACAAGCAAACAGAGAGACAGACAGAGAAAGAGACAGAGACAGGCAGAGAGATGTAGAGACAGAGGGAGAGACAGACAGAGAAAGAGAGAGGCAGAGAGGGAGAGAGAGCGCCCGCGCTCTCTCTATATGTATCTGAATGTGTGACTATGTGTTTTTTGTTTTGTGTGTGGAGATGAATGTATTTGCGCCTGTAGGCATTCACGGGAATGTGTTTTAGATTTGTTAATGCGTGTGGTCGTGTGTATGTGCCTACGTGTACACGTGGATGCGTCTCTGGTGGAGTGGGTGTGTTCACACCTCGCTTCCTCATTGGGTTGCCAGGAGGAAAACTGGGACCCCGTCTGAAATGCAGCCACCTTCCCAAACTCGGCTCTCTTACTCCTCAGCCCGGCCAGCGCCCCCCTCTGCCCCGCCCCGTCTGTCTCCTGCACCCAGAGCCCTAAAGCAGTCCATGGCTCCGGGCCAAGAGGGAGAAAACAAAAATCAGGTCACCAGATGCGTTTCATTTGGTCCTTCCCCTCCCCTCGTCCCACCGCGAGCGCCCGCCGCAGCCAAAAATTCAGAACATATTTGCAGCAAGCACCTGGCGCCCCGCCCAGCTCCATCTGCGCCCTTCCCACTCAGAGGCTTTCTCCTCCAGGGAGCCCAACGGGCACCTGGTATCCCCGCCACCGTGCCTGTCCGCTGCTAGGCAGCACAGGGCTCTGGTGGCGCTGTTCGTGCATTCCAAGCAGACCCCAGATTGAAAATAAGTGCCGTTCGGCCAAAAGAACCCCAGGACGTGAAGTCAGACGGCCTGAGTTCAAGTTCTGCCAGCAGCTTTCTGAGCTGGGTGACTTGGGGCAAGTGGCTTGATATTTCTGAACCTAAGCTCTCTCATATAAATGGAAGAGATAGCACTAGATTGTTAAACTCCCTTCCCACTCTCAATACCCCGACCTGCCTCCGAGGCAAGGCAGTCTGGTGGCTCATGTGCTCTACTTGGAGGCAGGGAGATTTACATCTTGCTTTGATCACCTGGTGACTGTGTGATCTAGGCAGATGATTTAACCTCCCTGGGCCTTTCCTGTGAAAAATGAAGGGACAAGGGGCAGCTAGGTGGCTCAAGGGATAAAGTGCCAGGTCTAGATCTGGGTAATCCTGGACAAGTTACTTAACCCCAATCACCTAGCCTACCTCTGCCTTGGAACTGTTCCTGAGTATTGATCCTTTTTTTGGGGGGGGGGGGGGGCTGGAAACTCTTACCTTCTGTCTTGGAGTCAATACTGTGTAGGCAATGTAGGGAATTCTGTGTAGGGGGTCAAGAGACTTGCCCAGGGTCACACAGCTGGGAAGTGTCTGAGGTCAGATTTGAACCCAGGACCTCCCGTCTCTAGACCTGGCTCTCAATCCACTGAGCTACCCAGCTACCGCCTGAGTATTGATTCTAAGTTGAGGGGTTTAAAAAATGAAAACAAACTAGACGGAAGGAGCTGGACTCAGTGTCCTCTAGGGTTTCTTCCCGCTTTCCATCTGCGGTCTAATAACTTTCTACTTTGTGTTTTGTGCTATTTTTTTTTCCCCTTTTCGTTTCTTAATGGTGACACAGGTCAGCCATTAAGACCCGTGAAATTCCAGAAAATTGTCGAGTCTCCACTTCACTCAGCATAGATAGACACTAGTCTGGTTGTCAGAGGCCACAGAGAACTACTCAGCAGGAGCAGGGTGCGAGAGGTGGGCATGGTCCCCGTAGAGAGACAGCCCTGGCCCCTGTGTCTCCAGGATCCTGCATCCCCAGCCCCAAGTAAGTGTCTGGTTCCACTGGAATGGATGGGCATCTGGAATTCTCATTCGGGACTGTTTATTCTTGAATTTGCAGAGCAGGTTAGCATGGTCCCAGAATTACCAGCTTTGGTTGGCCCACCCACCCCCTGACAGGGACTTTCAGGAACACACTCCCCAGCCAGTCTGGCCAGGGCCCCAGCCCTCAGTTCCACCACTTTCCTCTCTCTCCCCCCTTCCCTTCAGCCACGTGGATGTGACTTATTCAGGCTCTCAAGAAGGCCCCTGCCAGGAGGAGCTGGCTTCCTGGAAAAAAGAAAAGTTGGCATGAATTGCTTTAGGAACTGAAGAACATTCCAGAGGCTCAGTTGGGATTCCTCTGAGTCTTGAAGCGGGCTTATCTCCTTACCCATACCCCTGCCTCCCTCCTTCCCTCACCAGGTCACCCACCTCCTAAACCAGATGGGGTCCAGACCACCGGAGCCCACACCAATCTTCCCCTCATAGAAGAAATGCTAATATGGAGTAACAGGACCTGAATTCAAATACTAGCACTCTCTATATATGATTTATTTTTTTTAAAACCCTCACCTTCCGTCTTGGAATCAATACTGTGTATTGGCTCCAAAGCAGAAGAGTGGTAAGGGTGGGCAATGGGAGTCAAGTGACTTGCCCAGGGTCACACAGCTGGGAAGTGTCTGAGGCCAGATTTGAACCCAGGACCTCCCATCTCTAGACCTAGCTCTCAATCCACTGAGCTACCCTGCTGCCCCCTATATCTGACTATTTTTGAGCAAGGCATTTTACTAGCCTCAGTCTCCCTCGGGGTGGGGTAAATGTAAAATGAAGAGGTTGAATTAGATCAGGTGTTGGTGGCCATTTTTTATGTCTTGAACCTCTTTGCCCGTCCAGTGAAGCTTATAGACTCCTTTTCAAAACAATGTTTTAAAATTCATTAGATCTATAGAATTCCAAAGGGAATCTACTATCTTGAAATACAATTGCAAAAAAAAAATATATATATATATATATATTTTTTTTTTAAGTCATGGACTCTGCATTAAGAATCCTTGGAAGGGACAGCTAGGTGACTCAATGGATAGAGAGCCAGACCTGGAGATGTAAGATCTGGGTTCAAACCTGCCCTCAGACACTTTCTAGCTGTGTGATCCTGGGCAAGTCCCTTAACCCCCATTGCCTAGACCTTACCACTCTTCTGCCTTAGAACCAATACTTTTTTTTAAAACCCTCACCTATCATCTTAGAATCAATACTGTACATTGGTTCCAAGGCAGAAGAGTGGTAGGGGCTAGGCAATGGGGATTCCAGGAAAGGTCTGAGGAGAGATTTGAACCTAGGACCTCCCCTCTCTAGGTCTGGCTTTCAAACCACTGAGCTACTCAGCTGTTCCCACTTAGTATTGATTCTAAGACAGAAAGTAAGAGTTAAGGGGGGGGGGGAAGAATCCTTGTTGATGATCATGAAGGTTCCTCCCTGCTCCAGAGCTAGGATGCTCTGAAACTTATTGCAAGTCCCAGCATGCTATTCACTTGACAATTAGGATATACTACTTTTTCCTCTTCTATTGTTACCTTGATCTTGACACTTGGTTGTTGTTATTATTTTAAATTGCTATCTACAACTTTTATTGTTATTGATGTCACTTGTGGCCCAAAGCTGATTGGCACAGGACCCTCCTTATTGGCAGAAATGGATAACTCAATACTCCTTGCCTTCAGGATGAGCTGAGTTGGTGAGAATTTGGGGAACGAGAGATCCTGATCTTTGAGGGAAAAGACATACAGTTCCAAGTTCTCTTTAGATCCTCAATAGGAAAAAGAAGACTATGGAAAGAAGCCGACATGTTTGGTAGGGTCACAGGGTCATGTAATAAATTCTGAATTCTAGTATTGTCTACATGATCTTATAATGTAAGCTCCTCGAGGACACTGTTCTCCATAGCATCTATCCTTAATGCTGATCACATAGGAGGTGCTCAACAAATGTCTGTAGCATAGAAGAAGATGCCACACTAACCCTGAGTCGTTGTTGAGTCATTTCAGTCATGTCCAATGCTTTGTGATCCCATTGGGGGTTTTATTGGCAGAGATACTGGAGTGGTTTGTCATTTCCTTTTCCAGCTCATTTTCCAAATTAGGAAACTGAGGTAAAAAGGGTTAAGTGACTTACTGACTTACCCAGAGTCATACAGCTAGTTTCTGAAGCCAGATTTGAACTCATGGAGATGATTTCAGTCCAATGCTTTATCCACTGTACCACCTAGCCACCCCTTGGAGTTAGATGGCCTTAATTCTTGTCACAGGTCTGACCCTTGCTGGCTATTGTGACTTGTCAAAGTCACATTTGACTCAAAAGAGTCAAATCAGCTTATTTTTAGGATCGTTTTCAACTTCTGGGGCAGATGATGAACTTATTTAAGCAGAGGCAGAGTCCTTCTTGGAACCTCTGACATGAGGATGAGCATGGGGCAGGTAGAGAGTAGCATGATCAAGGAGGGAGGATGCCACCACTATCTTCAGATCTTTGACTTCTCCGAGTTTCCCCCTGACCCCCAGTTTGAGACCCTACTAAGACTGACATGCAAGAGGGCTTAAGAAAACATCTATCTGCCTGTCTAATTTCAATCTTCTCTTTTCTCTCTGGCATTGACTAGGAGACCTACAACCCATGAAGTCAGTGGAACTTAAATCTTTATCAAACACTAGGTTGACTAAGAAACTGATACTTCCTAAGAGCAGGAGCTTATCAGTTCCTGAAGAGGTTCTTCCAGAAGATTTTCTGGTCCAGGGAGGGTTAAGGGAGTGTGTTTGGAGCCTAGGGATGAATGGGGCGGAGCATAAAGGAGTGAGAGCCAGAGCTGACAGGCCTTCTGGACTAGGGGGTGGGGAGCTCTCACCTCATAATGTCCAGTCAGCACATCCAGCTTGTCCTTGGGTGTGGAGGTATGAAATGTCAGAGAGCCAGAAGAGAAATCATAGCCCTCCCAGCCCCCTGAGGCTCCTAAGATTCTAAGTCCATTTCTTCTCAGAGCTTCTCCTGCTCCCCGTCTTTCCATTGGAATCATGTATCGCTTCTTGGCCTTTTGGCTAAGATCAAGTGTAGTACCGCTGGAGCTGTGTGATACAGAATGATAGAGTGGTTAGGGAGATGGATTTGGAGTCAAGACCTTGGGTTCAAATCCTTCCTCAGATACTTGCTTCGTGACCCTAGACAAGTCATTTAACCTCTTAGTGTCCTAGTTTCCTCATCCATAAAATGGAGTTGGACTTCATAGTCTCTAAAATCCCTTTCAGCTCTAAATCAGTGACCCCTATGATCTCTGCTCTGTCCTGATTGGAGGTTCTAAATTAGTGAGAGTGTCTTGGGGATAGGGATAGATCTGGGACTTTTTAGATGTGTTTGAAGAATAAGAATATAAAGATAGAGGATCTGGCTTCTGGAATCAAGGAATGAATGGGCCAGGGATAAGACATGCAGCACATTCCCCCAGGCTCCGCATCAGAAAGACTTTTCCCCAAACCACCTGAAAAAAAATATGATTATTTCCCTGTTCCCCCAGAAGAAGACTCTATGACTTCCCTCGGTCAAGCACTGACTTCCCTCGTTGACTGATCTGTCTATCCGCCTGTATTTTTAGTCATGCAATCTAGTTCTGCTCTCACAGTAAGGAAGGAAATAACCGTTTAACTACCTATTATGTGCCAGAGACTATACTAAGCACTTTTACATGTATTACCTCATTTAATACTCTCAGCAGTCCTGTGAAGTAGATGCTGAGGAAGCTGAGGCAGAGAGAAATTAAGTTATACATCACTATCTAAGTATCTAAGGCTAGATTTGAACTCCAGTCTTCCTGACTCCAGACCCAGCACTCTATTTACTGTACCACCTTTCTAGGATACAGAAGAAGCTTACCTAGTGAAATACATGTCCAAACAGACTTCTATCTTAAATCCGAAGAGGACAGATCCCTAGTTGGGGTATACAGCCAAAGAAATGAAATGAGAGATGGAGAGTCCAAGTCAGGAGAGACTTAGAATGAAAAGAATGGAGGAGAGGAAAGAGAAAAAAAAGAAAAAGAGAATGAGGAGAGGAGGACAAAGAAAGAGGAGGGAAGAAAAAAGGAAGTGGAGGGGAAAGAAGAAAAGAAAATGTAAAATAGAGGAAAAGGAAGGAAAAAGAAGGAAAAGAAGGGGGGAAAGGGAAGAGGAGGAGAAGTGGAGGAAAGAAGATGAGGTGGAGCAAGAACATTTCCAGGCCTAACCTATAGAAAAATCCCTGAATGTCCCTGTCCAAGAGGAGAATCACTGGATCTCCCCTTTTCTGGTCTTCTTAGTACCTTCTTAGGATTTTCCCTTTCCTGAAAGTGAAGAAGGACAGAGGGGCAGAGAAAGAACCAACCTGATCTTCCCTGTCCCCTTCCCCAACTATCCTGGCCCATTTGTTTCTCTGAAGTTTTTAACCCTTCAAATGGGAGCTATGCTGGTCCTCTGCTCTCAATGAGGAACTGTTGTTCTGGAAAAAGTGCAAAGAACAAATATGTAAGGGAAGGAAAAGAAAGTCTTTCTGTGGTTTGGAAATCCAATTGGCCGCCCTTTCACTGAACAAAACCTCCTTCAGTCCCTGGCCCCATAACTCCAGAGGGAAAGCCAACAGTAACACTGGAGCTGAGAAGAGCCATGTTGGTTTTTCAGGGAATTGCCAGCCCGGAGTGGGACATGTGGGTAGGAGAAAAGTAAGGGGGAAAAGTCCAGGAGTTCTGGTCATGTTTAAAGGAGGGACTAAAAACCAAATCTTCATCACCACCAAATTACAAGTCAATCAACTCCTGAATACAGAGCTCTGCCCAAGGTTCCAAGGCAGACTTCAGAGGAAGGAGATTCAATTCCTAGCTTCAGCAACCTCCTTTTCTAATGGGGAAGAAGTCATTGCCTTCTGAGAACTCTCAGTCTCATGGGGATGGAGGGATGGTGTATGGACAATTTCAGGGAGCTCCTAGGGTGATAATCAGGGCTCTGCCTCCAAGGAGCTCCCAAACTAATGAGGAGACAGTCACTGTCCTCAAGATTCTCTCCTTCAGGTAGCTCCTGGATTGATGAGGGAGACAGTCACTATCCTCAGGATTAGCCTTCTGGGAACTCCTAGACTGAGAAGGGAGAAAATCATCACCTTCAAAGGAGAACTTTGCATCTAATAAGAGAGACAGAACAAACACATAGAAAAAGAGACATAAGACACCTGCATAAAAATGAAGAAACAAATACATTCCTCAAGGACAGGGACTATTTTTACCTTTCCTTTCCCCTAGAGCAGTGATTCCCAAAGTGGGCACCATTGCCCCCTGGTGGGTGCTGCAGTGATCCAGAGAGGGCAGTGATGGTCACAGGTGCATTATCTTTCCTATTAATTGCTATTAAAATAAAAAAATTAATTTCCAGGGGGCTAAGTAATATTTTTTCTGGAAAGGGGGCAGTAGGCCAAAAAAGTTTGGGAACCACTGCCCTAGAGGTTTTCTAGTACCTATCATATTGTAAGCACTTAATAAACTCTTTTTGAGGAACAGTTAAGTGGCTCAATGGCCAGAGCCCCAAGCCTGGAGATGGGAGGTACTGAGTTCAAATTTGGCCTCAGATACATCATGGCCGTAGGACCCTGGGCAAGTCACTTAACCCCCATTGCCTAGCTCTTACCACTCTTCTGCTGTGGTACTAGTACTTTGTTGTTGTTGTTTTTAAACCCTTACCTTCCATCTTAGAATCAATACAGTGTATTGGTTCCAAGCCAGAAGAGTGGTAAGGACTGCTGGGTTTATACCCCAAAGAGATAGTAAGGGAAAAGACTTGTACAAAAATATTTATAGCCATGCTCTTTGTGGTGGCAAAAAAAAAAATGGAAAACGAGGGGCTGCCCTTCAATTGGGGAATGGCTGAACAAATTGTGGTATCTGTTGGTGATGGAATACTACTGTGCTAAAAGGAATAAAGAACTGGAGGAATTCCATGTGAACTGGAATGACCTCCAGGAACTGATGCAGAGTGAAAGGAGCAGAACCAGGAGAACCTTAAACACAGAGATGGACACACTGTGGTACAATAGAATGTAATGGACTTCTGTACTAGCAGCAATGCAATGATCCAGGACAACTCTGAGGGACTTATGAGAAAGAAAACTATCCATATCCAGAGAAAGAACTGTGGGAACAGAAACATAGAAGAAAAACAACTGCTTTATCACATGGGTCGATGGGGATATGATTGGGGATGTAGACTCTAAACAATCACCCTAGTGAAAATATCAATAATATGGAAATAGGTCTTGATCAATGGCACGTGTAAAACCCAGTGGAATTGCATGTTGGCTATGGAAGGGAGGTGGGAGGATGGGAGGGAAAGAACATGAATCATGCAACCATGGAAAAATTTTCTTAATTAATCAACAACAACAAAAAAAAAGAAAAGTGGTAAGGGTTAGGCAATGGAGATTAAGTGACTTGTTCAAGGTCATACAGCTAGGAAGTGGGTACTAATACTTTGTATATATTTATTCTAAGATAGGAAGAAAGGGTTTTTTATAAAAATAAATAAATTAAATAAATGCTTATTGATAGTCCAATTGAAATTATGATGATGCAAGTTGAGAGGAAAGGAATGCAGTCAGGTGAGCTAAATTGGGAAATGATTCACCTCTTTTAAAGGAAGTCAATTTTAGACAGGCCTTTAGTACAGTGAAAAGATAGGTATGATTTTCAGGAAGTAGAGAGAGCATCCCAGAAGAGGGGAATAGACCACACAATGCCTAAAAGCAATGAGAGGGTAAGGCATATATAGGCAGGAGATACCCTGGTTGGAACCAAGGATCTGCTCATTGATTGTTAGCAAAGTTTCTCCAGGATTGTGAAGAGTAATGTTGGGCAGCTAGGTTGCTCAGTAAGTAGAGAGCCAGGTCTGGAGATGGGAAGTTCATATCTGGCCTCAGACACTTCCTTAGCTGGGTGACCTTGGGGAAGTCCCTTAATCCCCATTGACTAGCCCTTACACTCTTCTGTCTTGGAACCAATACACAGTATTGCTTCTAATCCAGAAGATGAGAGAGAGAGAGAGAGAGAGAGAGAGAGAGAGAGAGAGAGAGAGAGAGAGAGAGAGAGAGAGAGAGAGAGAGAAAGAGAAAGGGAGAGAGAAATGCTGCCCTCCTGAATTCTGAGATTCCCTGGCTTTCTTTCATATCCTTAGCTCTAATATGCATGGAACTTGCTGAAAGTTGTCTCTACCAGAAAAGTAGGGAATGGAGAGAAGTATGCAGATATTCTGGATCCAAAACCATAGCCTGAAGGACCCAGGGAGGTAAAGCATCTTTCCCAGACCTAGGTTCTTTGGAGACAGATGAAAGCCTTAGGGTCAGGTAAACTCCACCCAACATGCCAGAGAACTTTGCCCTGGAAGAATGAGCCATTGGTTGGGGTTTGGGAGGCCATGACTTCTGCAAGACTTTAGGATTGTGGGGCAGCTGGGTAGCTCAATGGATTGAGAGCCAGACCTAGAGACAGGAGGTCCTAGGTTCAAATCCAGCCTCAGACATTTCCCAGCTGTGTGACCCTGGGCAAGTCACTTGACCCCCATTGCCCTCCCTTGCCACTCTTCCACCTAGGAGCCAATACACAGAAGTTAAGGGTTTAAAAAAATTAAAAAAAAAAAAGACTTTAGGATTGTGTGACATCACTTGGGGCATCAACTTCACCATCTAGTGATTCTGGCTGGATTCCTTGTTCTTCAAAGAAGACATTTTACTTCCTGACTCTGGGAATTTTTACCACGTGCATCCTGTGTCTGGAATGCTCTTCCCCTTCATTTCTGCTTCCTAGCTCCCCTGGTTTCCTTCAAGTGTCAGTTAAAATCCTACCTTCTACAAAAAGCTTTTCCAGGGGCAGCTAGCTGGCTCAGTAGATAGAGAGCCAGGTCTAGAGACAGGAGGTCCTGGGTTCAAATCCTACCTCAGACACCACCTAGTTGGGTGATCCTGGGCAAATCATTTAACCCCCATTGCCTAGCCCATACCACACTTCTGCCTTGGAATCAGTACACAGACTGAAGGTAAATTAATAATAAATAAAAATATTTTTAAAGTTTAAAATAAATTTAAAGTTAAAATATTAAATTTTAAAATTAGGCTTTTCCAGTTCTCTTTAACATGAATGCCCTCCTTCTGAGATTATCCTGTTTCTCATGTTTTTAACAAAGTTGTTTTCTTGTTTCCTTCCCCCTTTAGATTGTGAAATCCTTGTGGGAATGGAATGTTTTTGCCTTTCTTTGTATATCCGGCACTTCACCCTATATCAAGCAGTCCTGCTTGTAATAACAAAGCCATTTGGTGGGTTGTTGTCCTTCATATACCAAGAGGACCAAAACAATATCACTTGGTGATGCCTTTTGACTCATGCTTTAATTAGGTTGAAGTGAGGCAAAGTTGCACAAATCCAACGGCCTCAATCGCTTTTCTGGAGTCATCGAAGTCCAGTGGCAAGACAAAAGTTGGTGCTTAATTATTGCTTTCTGGCTTAGCTACCCATTGCTGCTCTCCTCTGTCCCACTTCTAGAGTGGGACATTCTGGATGGTCAGGATTTAAAGCCAGAGGTTGTCTAGTATAATGACCTTTTACAGAGGATGAAGTTGAGCCCCAGAAATATGAAGAGACTTGCCCAACATCATAATCATAAGTGGCAGAGCAGGATCTGAACCCAGGTCTTCTGCTGTCAGATTCTGGAACATCCATCCTCACTCTCTCCAAGAAGCTACTGTGTAAGAGCCTATATTGACTGTGCATTGATTGGGCACCTACCTTGTAAGATGAAGTGGAGATGCCATTTGTTGAAATTTGTTGAGGATAAAAACAACTTTCATTCTCTAGTTCTCTATTTGTAAAGATCTCTGCCAACTTTAGAATGCCATATAACTATGAACTATTATTTTTCCATATTATTTTATGGATAGCTAAGTGGCACAATAGATAGAGCACCAGGCTTAGAATCAGAAAGACTTGTTTTCACAAGTTGAAATCTAGACCCAGATACTTACAAGCTGTGTGACCCTAGGTAAGGCACTTAACCCTGTTTGCCTCAGTTTCCTCATCTGTAAAATGAGCTAGAGAAAGAAATGGCAAACTACTCTAGGATCTTTTCAAAGAAAACTCCAAATGGGGGCCACAAAGAGTTGGACACAACTGAATGATAGCAACAAGATCAACCATACAAAGACATGGAAATGGAGTTGGGGGTGAAATATTATATACATACAGGGGAACAGCTAGCAGGTCATCTGTTTGGAGCAGAGAGTATGTGAAAGGAAGAAATGTGAAACAAGTTTGTAAAGGTAGGAGGGGATCATATTGTAGAAGGCTTTAAATGTTAGGCGGTGAATATTCTCTTTTATTCTAGAGGTAAGAGAGAGCCAATAACATGTTTTGTGCAATGTTGTAGCAGTCAGGTAGCTAGGTAGCTCAGTGGATAGAGTGCCACATCTATATTTGGGAGGACCTGGGTTCTAATTTGACCTCAGATACTTCCTAGCTGTGTGACCCTGGGCAAGTCACTTGACCCCCATTACCTAGCCCTTATTGCTCTTCTGCCTTGGAACCAATACACAGTATTGATTCTAAGCCAGAAGGTAATGGTTTATGTAAAAAAATGTTTTTAAGAATATCATTTCCATGTTTTGCATGATGTCACATGAATAATGGGTACCATATTGCTTGCCTTCTCATTGGGTGGAGGAGGGCCTAGAGAGAAGGAGGGAATTTGGAACTAAAAATAGTTTCTTTTTAATCAAATTTGTTTAAAAAAAAAAAGAGCATCATTTCCTAAATTAGAAGCTCTGTGGAAAATGTCTTGGAGAGGGAAGAGATCCCAGAGAGGGTAACCAAATACTTAGTCTCATGTTTGAAGATAATGACAATGATTCTCATTTCTCTAGATCTCTAAGTTTTACAAAACACTTTCCCTTCACAGTAACCCTGTGCTGAAGGTCATGTGAAAATTATTACTCTTATTATACAGATGAGAAAACCAAGGTATAGAAAGGTAAAATCATTCTAGTGTTAAATCCTAGAACCGAACCCTGGACTGTTGACCTCCCACTCTAGCACTGGAGTCAGACAACTGAATTTCAAATAGCTCCGCTACTTGTTAACTTAAGTAAGTTCCACTTCCTGAGGCCTCAGTTTCCTCCTTTGTAAAATAAGGAGTTGAATTAACTAAGTGGCTTCTTTCCACTCCATCTTGCCCTCTAGCTAAACATCCTCCGGTCTGGTATTATCCAAACCACACTTTGTGCCTTATCGTGCCGAGAATATCTAGTTCCTCCCTCCATGAGATCTGCGGGACAATGAGAGGAGCCAAAGTCACATCCTGTACGGTGCTCTGCTCCCTGTTGGGGAAGATGGGGATGTGGAGTTTCTTGTACATCGCTAAATCTAGGACTCCTAATGGCTTTAGAAGCAGACATAGAGATTGGGTCTTCCTCCCTCCATGACGTGCTCCCTGAACTCCCAGACTCAGGGTCTCTTGTTCAAGCAGAGACAAAGCAACAAGCCGTCAAAGACATCCTTGGAGAGATGAGGAAGCCGCTTGAGCTCTTCTGCAGAAGGATTTAGAAAGGGCTCAACGAGTGAGGACCAGGGCTAGGATTATGGGTGTTCAAGCCAGGCAGGCACTCAAGATGCCACCCTTCTGGGAAGAGGAGTAAGAATAATAATAACCACTTTTTATATAATGCTTTATATGCAAGACATATTATATATATAGTATCCTAATGTAAGAATCTGTAAGAAATGTATACAAAGTATATATAATTTTACAATGCAAGAAAATCTGCTAAGTGAATGCTATAAGCTAGCTCATTTGGGTTTCACAAGGACCCTGTAAGATGGGCACAATGAGTATTATCTCCATTTTATAGATGATCAAACTGAGGCTCCCAGAAGTTAAGGAATTCACAAAGAAAGTGTTAGGCATTCGGCTTAAATTCAGGTTTCCCAATCCAGCAGCTCTACCCAAGCAGCATACTATGCCTTGACTCAGGAGTACAGGAGGACTGTTTTTTAAATGTTTTTTTTTTTTTCATAAACTCAGATGCTCGGTGCCAGAGAATTTCTTGTACTTTATGGCCCAAAGGTATTTCTTTTGGGAGAATTTCCTACTGTCAAGGCATTTATAGTCTACAGTAGAGAACTTTAAGGATACGGAGAAATATAACTTTTAAAATTGTCATGGTGAATTGTATAGGGAAAAGGAGAAGTTTAAGTATTTATATAACACCAACTATGGGTTGGCCGCTGTGCTAAGTGCTTTAGAAATATTATCTCATTGTGTAACCCAGTGAAATTGCTAGTCAACTCCAGGAGCGGGGAGGGAGACCACAAGAATCATGTAACCATGGAAAAAAGATTTTAAAAGAAAATAAAATTTTAAAAATAAAAATGAAAAATAAAACATCTCATTTTAGACTCATGAGAACCCTAAGAAGAAGATATGTCTACTATCTTTCTTTTATAGTTGGGGAAACTGAGGCAATGAGAAGTTAAGTGTCTTTTCCAGGGTCACACAGCCACTAAGTACCTGGGGTCAGATCTTCATGCCACCAGGCCCAGGGCTCTATCTATTGTGCCACCCAGAGGTTAACTACCATGGAAGTTCAGAGGAAGGAAAACTCATTTTTGACTAGTGCATCAGGGAAGGCTTCACGAAGGAGGCGACATTTGAGGCAGGCCTTGAAATTATAGGTAGGATCTCAACAGGCAGGCATTAAATGGTAGAACAAAGAGTAGTAAAGCTGGGCTAGCGCATGGAGCATGTGAAGGGGAATAATAATACAATTATAAAGTAAGTTTGGAACCTAATTGTGGAAGGCTTCCTAATTCCCTGCCTTTTATACTTTCCCCTCTCTAAGACATCCATATAATAGACAAAATTATCATCCTAATACAGCGAGGTAGAGTAGTGAATAGAACTCCCCTTTCTCTGTGCAAATCTAGCTTCAGACACTTATTAGCTGTGTGACCCTGGGCAAGTCACTTAACCTCGTTTGCCTCAGTTTCCTCATCTGTAAAATGAGCCAGAGAAGGAAATGGCAAACCACTCTAGTATCTTTGCCCAAAAAAAATAAATGGGGTTACAAAGAATTATACATGACCGAAACAACTGAACAACAATAACAATAATGCATAGCTCTAACCACACTGATCCTCTGCTCAAAAACCAACATAGGCTCCTTATTATCCATATATTCATATACATATCCATCAAGTATGAACTAGTTAGCTTAGCATTCAAGGCTCTCTATAATCAGCCTCCAACCTATCTTTTTTTTCTTTTCTTTCTTTAAATTAAGTTTTTTTTGTACAACAAAAATCTGACTTCTCTCCCTCCGTCTCCCCACTTCCCCTGGTCCTTTAGAAAGCAAGAAATGTGAAATCTCTATTATAAATATGTATAGTCAAGAAAAACAAACATTGGCTTTGTCAAAAAAAAAAATAGGCATCCATTTTCACTCTGTGCTCTCCCTGACTCTGAGTCCATCAACTCCCTTTCAGGAAGTGGGCAATACTTTAACACCATGAGGCCTCTGGCCGGTCATTGCACTGATCAGAATTTCTACATCTTTCTTTCTTTGTCTTTGCAATATTGTTATTGCATGAATTACTCTCTTGGTTCTGCTCACTTCATTCTGCCTCAGTTCAATTAATTCTTCTAAGCCTCAGTTTTCTCTTATGGAAAAATGGGGAGGGGGGGATAGTCACTGTCTGACTTGACTCCCAGAGGTATTGTAAGGAAATCATGTTAAGTTATATAAATGGGAGCTAGGAGTAAGTGCCTGCTCTTTCCCCTTCCCCCATTTGCCCTACCTAGAGAACAGTACCGTTTTTTACCTACCTAGGGGTCATGACTTTGCCTAAAGAGCTAGCTTGGGGAAAGTTTTCCTAGCTTTGCTGAATTTCCTTTTGAACAGAGGAAAAAATGGCTCTGAAAATACAGCCCCTAGGTGAGTAAATACAGCAGCTGTGACTCCCCTTCCAGCTGAAAAAAGAAAACTTCTGAGTCTGGTTTGTATAAAGAGAAAGCTTATAAATTCTTCCTCTGTTCCTTCCTTCCAGCCCTCCCTTCACGCTTATCCCCTTTGGCAACGGGACAGTCTAGGCTTGCATACCCATCCTCTCCTCTGCTCCCCAGGGATGTCTACGGCACCTGGTTTTGCCTTGGTCTTCCTAGAGCCTAAACGGGCTGCTTTCTGGACATCTGATTCCAGGAGCTCTGGCTGTTTCACAGGCTTATCAAATCATGGAATTTTCCAAGGAAAAGGGACCTGGGAGCTAATCTAGCTCAATTCCCCACCCTTTAATTTTTTTACCAAGAAGGAAACTGAGGACCAACAAAATGAAGAGACTTGACCATGGCCACATAGGGAATCGTTATCAAAACTGAGACTGGGAGGAAGGTGTCCTGACTCTGGAAAGAGAGCTCTTACTTTTTTCCCTTAGGCAAAGGGCCTTGGGGAACCCCACTGTTCTTTTGGGGACCTAGAGTCAAGGGAACTTTCTTTTGTTTCCTGCATCTTCCCCATCCCCTGTCCCTGTTCAGAGCAGGGCTAGCAGATATTCAGAATCTGAAAAGATAATCTTCCTTTTCCCTTTCAGAGTCATGTTTTCCACCTGCACTCCCAAATGGATGACAAGTGCCCTCCTTTCAGGACCCAGGCTGAAGGCACGCACACCCACACATGCACACACATGCTAGCACCTGTGCCTGGGCACAGAAGACTCTCTAGAACTATAGAAAAATGAGCTCAGTGACTTTCACAAACCTGGTTGAAATGCTTAGAGAAAACCATTGGTTTCTAAAAATAGAGGAACTGGAATATTTTGATGAAAGGACCTTTTTTGTTTTCTTTTCAAGAAGGCCTAAATAGCTTTCTTTCTTAAAGCTCCCTATGTGCACTGGCGCCCTGCGTGAAGTGGAAAAACATGAACTGTTTGCATTTTCCAGGCATGATAAGGATTGTTGACTCCCTCCAAGGACAGATTCTCAGAGCTCAGATCAGAGGCAAATGTCCTCTAGTAGGAGGGCTGCTGGAGAAAGGGCAGGAGGTGGAGGCTGTTGGAGAAGTTGGTTTTGCTGTAATAAGCCTCTCTTGCTTAGTTCCAGCTGTTCTTATCTTTCCTGACATACACTGGGGCACTTTCCACTGTTCAAAAGAAAGGAGCCAGTTCCTGGCTGTCGATCCCTTTGGCACAGTGATCCAGGTGCTCTGCATCCTGTTTTGTTTTTTATCTTTTGCTAAGCAGGGCCTCAGTTTCCTTACCTGTAAAATAAGGCAGCTAGACTCCATGACTTCTAAGCTCCCTTCCAGGTATGAAGTCTGTGTTTTTAGGATCCTAGATTTAGAGATTAAAGGTGTCTTAGAAACCAAGTAGTCTTGCCCCTTCGTTTTACAGATAAAGTAATAGAGGTCCAGAAAGGTTAAGTTACTGACCCAATATCACTCAGTTAGTAAATGTGAGAACTGTGATTCAAACTCAAGTCCTCTGACTCCAGGTCCAACATCCTTGCCTCCCGCCTCAGAAAACAAGCTTCTGTTCTATTAGGAATTCCCAACCTGGGGTACCAGAACCCTGTCTAGATGATGTAGGGAAGAGGTAGCTAGGTTCCTCAATGGATGGAGAGCCAGGCCTGGAGACAGGAGGTCCTGGTTCAAATCTGGCCTCAGACATGTCCTAGCTGTGTGACCCTGGGCAGATCATTTAATCCCAAGTGGCTTTTCTTACCATTCTTCTGCCTTAGAACCAATACTTAGAATAGATTCTAAGACAGAAGGTTAGAGTTTTATTTAAAAAGAGAGAGAGAGAGAGAATATGGGCAGGGGCAGTTAAGTAATGCAATGGATAGAGAGCCAGACTGGAGTTGGGGGGATCTAGGTTCAAATCTGGCTTCAAACACTTCCTAGCTGTGTCACCCTGGGTGAGTCACTTAACCCTAACTGCCTAGCCCTTACCACCCTTCTGCCTTGAAATTTATAGTTAATATTGATTCTAAGACAGAAGGTAAGGGTTTTATTTTTAAAAAATAGAGATTATGGGCAGGGGCAGTTGAGTAGTACAATCTATAGAGAGCTGGATTTGGGGGGATCTAGGTTCAAATCTGACTTCAAATACTTTCTAGGTGTGTTACCCTGAGTGAGTCACTTAACTCTGACTGCTTTAGCCTTTACCATCCTTCTGCCTTGAAATGTATAGTTAATATTGATTCTAAGACAGAAGGTAAGGGTTTAGAAGGTGAAAAAAAGAGGATACCAGGAATATTTCATAAATAACTATATTGCTCTTGAATTTATCAATTCTTAGCTTATTGCTTCTGTGCATATACATGTAAACTCTAGAATTTATTTCTTTTCACATTGAATAAAGGTTATAGAGAGTTTTGCTGAAAGCCAGGCAGTAGAGGGACCAAACAAGGTTGAAGGATGGGTTTCTGAGGGTGTGGTAAAGTTTCCTTTCCTAATAATGTCTAAGAACAAACTGAATTCACAGCTCTGGGATGGGTTAGTCAGCATCCTGCCTGGAGGCAGTGAGATGGGTTGGAAGACCTCTAGAGAAGAATATTTCATCCTAAATGCCCAAAGAGCTTTCTGTATTAAAACATCCCATGTGTGCCAAAGCCCAGGAGTCAATGGAAAAACACATACTCTTGATATTTTCCATACATGAGTGGTAAGGGTGGGGCTACATTGCCCTAGTTGAGTCTAACCAGGGACAATCTCACCTGCTCCAAGTTTATCCCAACTTGGCTATTAGAATGTCTCTTCCCTCTGCCTGCCTATATATTTCCCCCTATCTGCTTAAATAGATTTTCCATTCTTTTGAAGGTGTGAAGGGTCCCATGCAACCTGGAACTGGAAAAGGACCAAAGAAATCCATGTGGCCTAACCCCCTGCCCCTGGTCAGGGTGATCCCTTGTTTGTATGGTTGCCCATCCTCTTATTGAAGCTACCCGGGGGAAGGGAGACTTTCCTCCCTGGCCAGCTCCCAGAAGAGAGGACATTCTTCCTTCCATCCTAATCTCCCCATCTCTTGAAGCTATTAGATTTTTTTCTCCTAATCTTATCCTCCTTGGAAGATGACAAACAGCTGGTCTACACTGTATTAGAAGACCATTATCAACCCTGTCTTCAGCTTTTCTTTTTGTAAATAATATGGCTCCAGGCCCTGCCCATTACCAGGTCATAGGAAACTCAGATATTTTCAGTTCTCATTCAGTTTTGACTTTCTGTGAGAGCCCAGGTCTCATGGGAAGAATAATTTCTGACGTCTCCTCCATGACATCCTGAATTGTACTCCCTTACAATCACTTCCCCAGAAGGCAATAATGTGGGGAGGAGTAGGGACCATGGGGGAAGTTCACAATAGCTGAATTTTTTTTTTAGGAAGAGAATAGCTAGGGGCTGAGCCCTTTTCTTTGTATATATTTGTCTGTCTGTTGTTTCCTCCATTAGATTACAAGCTCTCTGAGAACAGGGACCATCTTTTTTGCTTCCCCAGTACCTGGAACATAGTATATGTTTAATAAATGCTTATTGATTCGATTGATTGGTTGCTCCATGACCAGCTTTGAGCAATCAGTTCATCATCGCTTCCATCCAGCCATAACAGCAATGTACGGAAGAGAAATAGAGTTCTGGAGCCAAAGGAAGGGGCAGAAGGCAGGGGAGCACACTCGGTAGGCCCCAACAGTCTTTCCAGGACATCAGCCTCCATGACCTCTCTCTTTCTCAGTTTGGAGAACACTGTGCTATTGAACAGTCTTATTGCTCAAAGGGAGGGAACCTCCCAGGCCCAACACTAACACTTCCTTAAATCCTAAGGGCTGGGTTGGCTTTGTGTTATAGCTTAGCATGATTGGAAATTGCTTGTAATTCTGCATCCCTTTAGATGACATCAGTCAGAAAAAGAGAAGGAAAAAAAAGAGAGAGAATCTTGAGCCAAAAACTTTGTCCTCCTAGAATTTTGATTTTTCCTGGGGTTTTGAGTGGCATATCAGAGATGGTGCCACACAATCATTCCAAATTTCTTTCATGTAAGAAAGGACCAAAAACTCTGGTGAATGAAACTCATTTTCATGTGCATGCAAAACCATCACTCACATAATTTTTTATTCAATTTTATATAATTTCTCCTGAGGCTGCATCCTTGAAAGGACCTTTAAAGTCTCCTAGTTCAAATCCTTCATGATTATCTTCTTTGCTTTTCCTGGCTGTTGACAGAGTACATCTGTTCCATAAGAAAAGGGCGATATTCAGAGTAAAAGAATTGTGATTGAAAGGGAAGCTAGGTGGGCTTAGTAGGTTGAGAGCCAGGCCTAGAGACAGTAAGTCCTGGGTTCAAATCTGGCCTCAGATACTTGTAGCTGTGTGACCCTAGGCAAGTCACTTATCTTCCATTGCCTAGCCCTAACCATTCTGCCTCTAAGAGTTAGAAAGTAAGGGTTTTAAAAAATAATAATAATACACAACCTCCATTGCCTATCTCTTACTGCTCTTTTGCCTTGGAACCAATATACAGAATTGATTCTAAAACAAAAGGTAAGGGTTGAAATAATAATGATGACAATAATAATAAGAAATAATAATAATAACAATAAGAAGAAAAAAGAAGAAGGAGGAGGAGGAAGAGAAGGAGGAGGAGAAGAAGGAAAAGGAGGAGGAGAAGAAGGAAAAGAAGAAGAAGAAGAAGAAGAAGAAGAAGAAGAAGAAGAAGAAGAAGAAGAAGAAGAAGAAGAAGAAGAAGAAGAAGA
>NC_058133.1:105843610-105886109 GCF_016433145.1 Gracilinanus agilis | reverse complement strand
GAAGGAAGGAAGGAAGGAAGGAAGGAAGGAAGGAAGGAAGGAAGGAAGGAAGGAAGGAAGAAGCAGACTAGGATCAAGTGACCCTAAACTACCTCTCAGCAGAACTAGGAAACTCTAGCCCTGATGCTGAGGTGCAATCCTCAGTCAGACTAGCAGATCCAAAGAGAAAGACAGATGTAAGTATACTTCTATAGTGGGAAACCCTCTAGGTTACAGTAGTCCCTGAACTAGCACCCATAATCAAGGCTCAGTTGATTTCTTCTGAAGATGAGCTGCAAAATAGGATAATGGAGGTGCATGAGGGAAAGAAAGTGCCACAGGGCAGCCACTCTGTCAGTTGTAATCACCATATGCCACAACTTTATTTCTGGGCTGGAAGCTAATTCTGAAGGGTGGTGATAGGAGTCAGGAGATTAGAGAGGACTGGACTGGGGCTCAGATTCCTGAATCTTCTACCCTGGCCAGGGCATTGGGACACAGGTCCAAACACTTGTGGGAGAGTCCACATTGGGGCAGCAGGGTTGATCCTCTGAGTTCCTTACTTCTGCCACCTGCCAACTATGCAACTGTGGGCAGTATACTTCAGCTCTATAGCCTCAGTTTCCTTGTTTGTTAAAAGATACTCTCAGGAGGTAGATAGGTAGCTTGGTGGGTAGAGCTAGGGACTCCTGGATTCAAATCTGGCCTCAGATGCTTCTTAGATGTGTGACCCTGAGCTTAACCCCCATTGTCTAAGCCCTTACTTCCCTTCTGCCTTGGGACTAATACTTTGATGCTAAGATAGAAGGTAAAGTTTGTTTGTTTGTTTTTAAAAGATATTCTAAGGTCCTTCCACTTCCACCTGGTTTTAAAAAAAATGTCTCTTATTTAGATAGCGGTTGGGGGACAACACAGCTTACTCTAGGCACTACCCTAACCCCACCCTACCAAAAAGGAGCTTACACTCAGACTCCTAAAGAAGTTTATCCACGTCATTTATTTGAAAGAACATCAGCAACTAAGAGGATCAGGAGATGATGTAGTGCTAGGATGCTGCTGGAGTCCTGTCCCCTCTCACATGCTTAATTTCATTGAACCTCAGTCTATCTGAAAAATGGGGATTATACTGGCAGGAAGTGTTCACTAGCTCAGGATGTCAGAACTGTCTAAAAAAAGATGATGAGATAAATCAGTCACATGGCTTCACTCTTTACTAGAAGACCACAGTCACACACACACACACACACATATGTATATGTGTATATATATATATACATATATATATATAATCAAATTCATTTACTCAGCAACCATCTTGTCCAACTCATACATATTCCAGAATCGATAGTTTCTGTTGAAACTCAGCTCCAGGGATGTTTCCAGTGGGAATCCACTCTTGATGCCCCTAATTGTTAGCTCTACTTTACACACATATGGTTGGTTGCTGTCCTTTGTACTAGAAGAGAGCCAAAATGATATCACAAGTCTTTTGACTCACTGCATGAATTGTATTGAAGTGAGGCAAAGTTGCACAAAGCCATCAGCCTAAGTCTCTCTTCCAGAGTCATCTAAGTCCATTAGCATCTTAGTTGTCTGACCAGGCTCTAAGCACTCTATACACCCTGCTTCTGCTGCCTTCATGACCCTTGGACCAAATTGTTGTCATCTTTCCCATTCTGCCAGGGGAAGCCTTCACATGCTTGGGGTAGATACCCCAATCCCCAACTCCCTGGCAGGTTTGAAGCCTGTCGATTACCTTCAACCACTGTGCAAGCTACAGTTGGTTGGCACCCGAGGTGAGAGCTAGATGGCCGATGGATACCTAAGGAGGAAAGCTGCCCTAAAAAGGGCTCAATAAGCCCTCACACTAGAGGCAGTCGATCCTGCATGCTCTGTGTACTCTATATGTGTGTGTGAATACAAATACTACACATGTACAAATAGATGCACACACTATATATGTAGATATAAATTAGCATCAATCCAACCAAATTTCTGTAGCCCCTATTAATATTCAGAGTATATATTCTGAAATCTGAAAATATATAATTATTAATAATGTAAATATAATTAATTATGTAAACACTATTAATGTTTACATGCATATATGTATGTTTTATTATATATGTTGTAAATAATGTATGTTCCATATAGGTGGTTTTTTGCATTAATTTATACATGATAATTATTAGTAGTACTAATTTATAAACATATACATTACATATAAAACACAATATAATATATGTCAAATAATATATAACAATATTATATGTAATATATAAAATATTTTGTTGTTATTCAGTTGTTTCAGTCATGTCTGATTCACCATGATCCTATCGGAGTTTTCTTGGCAAAGATACTGGAGTGGTTGGCCATTTCCTTCTCCAGCTAGTTCATTTTATGGATAAGGAAACTGAGGCATATTGAGTTAAATGACTTTCCCAGAGTCACACAGCTAGTAAGTGTCTGAGAACAGATTTTAACTTAGGAAGATGAGTCTTCCTGACTTCAGATCCTCTGGCACTCTATCTGCTGTGTTTTTCTTTATATATAAATATAATTCATATAGTTACAAAAAATACTAGCAACTATATATAAAACATACAACTATATATATGGCAAATACATATGTAAGCACATATGTAAATCTTAATAGGCTCTAAATAACTTTTGTTGGATTATAATATAGCTGATATACAGAACGTGTGAAGTCTCCTCTCTCCAATCCATTTTATACAGTTGCTAAAGTGCGAAATGTCACTCCTCCACTCAATAAACTCTACTGGCTCCCTACTGCCTCTGGAATCAACTATAAACTTCTCTGTTTGACATTTAAAGTTATACACAATGTGGCCCCCACTTACCTTTCCAGTCTTAGTATACTTTATTTACCTCCCTGAATTCTTTCATCCAGTCAAAATGAATGATCTTGCTGTTTCTCACATAAAACATTGCATTTCCCATTTCCCTGCCTTTGCCTGGAATGTATGAACTTTGTCCTCACTGCAGCCTCTGAGAATCTCCAGTTTCTGTCAAAGCTCTGCTCAAGCCTGGATTCCTCCCTCTCCAGTCTTTCTTTATTTTTTTTAAACCTTTACTTTCCATCTTAAAATCAATACTACTATGTATTGGTTCCAAGGCAGAAGAGCAGTAAGGGCTAGGCAATGGAGTTAAGTGACTTGCCCAGGGTCATAGAGCTAGGAAGTGTCTGAGGCAAGATTTGAACCCAAGACTTCCTCACTCCAGCTGGTCACTCTATCCACTGTGCTACCAGTCTTTCCTTCTCATTGCTACAGCAGGCTCCTCACTCTGGAAGTTCACCCCACCCCTGGATGTCTCACACTCAAAGAATGTTCTTCCTTTGATAGACTAATTCTCCCAGAACCTCCATTTTAGGAAAATGCCCAGGGACCGCCATGTCTTCATTCCTTTCTGGCCTCTACTCCTTATTCTCTGAACTTTCTCAAACAACCCAACCCATCTGCTATTTTTTTCTGAACCCCTCACCCACCCACCCACCCACACACTTTTTCAGCTCCCTTTTATGGATTGACTTCCCCTATTAGAATGTAAGCATCTTGAGGGAAGAGACTCTCTTTCTGCTCATATCTTTATTTTGCCTGGCACAGAGTAAATACTTTATAGATGCTTATTAATTTGATTTGACCCCTCCATCTTTCCCTTTGCCAGTTTGTGTCCTCTTTTCTCCTCCTTAGGATCAATATACTTCCATTTTGTCTTCTTGTTGTCTCCTCTGACAGCATGTAAACTCCGGGAGAACAGGAACTCTTGTTTTGGTCTTTGTGTCTTTGTCACCTAGCATGGTGCCTGCCTAGTGGGCCCTTGTTAAATTATTTGATTGATTAATGGGAGAGACTGAGTGAGCACTCTATAAACACCGCACAAGTAGGAGGCACAGTGAATCAAGTGCTATCCCTGGAGACAGAGAGAGCGAAGTTTGGAACAATAGTGGCTTGGGAGTCCCAGTGATGTTGGGAGCAGCCCAGATGTAACAGAGACAAGTCATTGCTAACAGTCACTCCTTGTTCCTCGGGGTACTGATGCTGAGCCATCTGTAAACCCTCCAGGATGCCCAGATGCTGTCGGTGAAGGAGTCAAACCAAAACAGCAACCAAGAAAAAATTGTTCAAGAATCTGGTTGCTAGTCCTTTTTGAATGCCTCAGCAGCCAGTCACAGAGACTCCTATCCATCATGTGGTTAGTCAACTGGAACCAAATCAAGAATGTCAGTATGGTGGCAGCTGGGTGGCTCAGTGGATAAAGAGATGGGAAGTCCTAGGTTCAAATCTGACCACAAACACTTTCTAACTCTGTGACCCTGGGCAAGTCACAAATCCAATAGCCTAACCCAGTGATGGACAAACTTTTTAAAGAGGGGGCCAAAGGAAAGGAAATACTCATCTGTCAGTCTGTTTCTAAGGCAACTCTTTCGAAGTTTCATTGTATTGTATCCTACTCATTGTATTTGTCAGATTAGAAATAATGATGCATGACCAAAGAGAACATTTCAGGAGGCCTGCATCTGGCCCTCAGGCCATAGTTTGCCCATCACTGGCCTACCCCTTATGGCTCTTCTGCCTTGAAACTAATACTTACTATGGATTCTAAGACAGAAAGTAAGGATTAAAAAAAAAAGAATGTCAATGCATGCTCTAATGCATCTCCAAGGGACTTCCATTATATACCATCGCCATTCTCTGAGAAGAAGACTCTCTAGGTTCTTCCACACTGTCAGAGGCACTCCATGCATGTGCTTGTCCCTATTCTATTTTATTTATTTATATTTTTTAAAACCTTACCTTCTATCTTAGAATCAATACTAAGTAATTTATTCCAAGGCAGAAGACTGGAAAGAGCTAGGCAATTGGGGGTTAAGTGACTTACCCAGGGTCACACAGCTAAGAAGTGTCTAAGGCCAGCCTATTCCATTTTAATAACAATTTAAAAGAGCATAAGAATTTAATAGCTAATTTATATAGCCCTTATTATGTGCCAGACATTGTGCTAAGTGCTTCACAATTCTCTCATTTGATCCTCATGACAACCCTGGGTTATTGTTTAGTTATACCCAACTCTTCATGACGCCATGGACAATAGCATGCCAATACCGTCCATGACATTTTCTTGGCAAAGATACTGGAATGGTTTGCCATTTCCTTCTCCAATGGATTAAGGCAGAGGTTAAGTGACCCACACAGGGCCCTTCAACTAGTAAGTGTCTGAGGTCAGATTTCTACTCAGGTGTTCCTGATTCCTGGGCCAACAACACTATTCACTGAGCTAACTGGGGGCTGCCTTCAACAACCCCGGGAGGTAGGTGCTATTATTATCCCTATTTTGCAAATGAGGCACGTGAGGCAAATAAAAGCTAAGTGATTTGCCTAGGACTACACAGCTAAGTGTCTGTGGCTAGATTTGAACTCAGGTCTTCCTGCCTCTATCTCCATACTCTTATCTACTGAGCCACTTAGCTGTTCCAAAGCAAACCTTAGACTAAAACATGGCAGCCTGAAATATGAATGACATCTGAAGGGATGAAAGTTTTCTCAGGGGAACTGGGAAGTGATTGGAGAGACAAAGGGAGTTTACCTAGTATGGCTTCTAGGGGAACAGAGAAGGAAGGAGGAGGTCTGAGCTCTTCTTCAGTCTTCTCACCATCCAGGGTGTGTTGGTTCATCCTGCTCTAGTTGGATAGCCCATGTGTCATCACCCCCATTCACACTCTTCAGAGCTGTTTGCTTTCTGTCACAGCAGTGATACCCAGATCCCCTAACTACCCTTCCCTTCCCCACTGGCCCAGTAGGATTCCATAACAACCACAGTCAGTTCTTTTCTTCTCCTTCTCCATGTGGCTTCTCTTTGCCTTAGCCCTGGGGCTTCTCAGTGGGAGGAAGTCCCCTATAAGGTCTCATATATGTTGAGGCATAAATGCCTCAATAAGTAAGAGAAACTCTGGGTAATGCCTGCCTATCAGCATTACTAGGTCTCCATGACAATGTTCCTAGGGAAGAAGTTACAAGGAGATGAAGAAACTGCAGCCTCAAGAGAAGAGACCTAACAAGACCATGGTGACACACATCTTAGATTCCCTGACTATAGATCCAACCCTCTTGCCATTGCATCTCAGGTCCTTGGGCTTCAAGTTCTCCGTTCTTCTTATATATTACATTGCCTGCCCATGCTGGAGGCAGCAGCTCCAATACACCCACTGTACAGATCAACACTCATGGTCCTACTATGCAAAACACCCTACTGAGGTCTACAGAGTAAGGTCCTAATTTGCCAGCTCATCCCAGGCCCTACGTAGGCTATTATCAGCAAATGCCATGATTACCTCTTAGTATTCAATCTTTCCACACATAGCAATCAATATTCATTATACACATAGAGAGAAAACCTTCAGGAGGTAGTAGTGAACTGCAGACCAGCTGGGAGTAGGAGGGCTGTGGAGGCAGCTGGGTATAAAAGGATGGACTACTGCTGTTGGTACTTAGATAATTAATAATGTACCAGGTTCTCTTGGTGCTTCTCATCCCCTGATCTCTAAGCATTTAAGAGTTCTTTTTCCTCTTTAGGGATCCAGAGAGCAGAGTTGGAAAAAAGTTGGAGAATGAAAGGTGTGTGTGTATAGATTGAACCAGAGTTATGGTGTCAAAAAGAAAGGGAACAACTGAAGAGAAACTAAGAGAGGTGTTCCAAAGTTGTGTATTCTAAGACTCAACTTTTTTTCCTTTTCATGAAGATCTCTTGGTAGAAATAAAGAGGAGAGAGAAACGGGCCATAGAACAACAACTGGGGATGCCATCAGATAACCATCTTCTTGGGCTAGGAATCAGAAGCAAAAATCATAGTTAGTATTGATGAGGGGCTTTAAAGCAATTTACATATATTATGCCTTCTTTGAGTTACCATTTGTTTTTATTTTATATAAAACATAATACGTAATGACAATAATATATTATTTGATATAAATATGTAACAAATTATAATAAATATTCTTATACAAGAGAAACAAATTCTCACATTGGCTAGAAATTAGCTAGTTAGCTCACATTAGCCAGAAATCTATGTCTCATTCTTTTTCCCCTCCCTTGCATCCTTCCACCCTTCCCAAGAAGGCAAGTAATGTAAGTTGTTTATATATATATATACACATATATATATATTATATATATACACACATATATAAACACACACATATATATATAGTCCTGTATTTCCTTGTTCATCATGTTTTGAAAAAAAATGCATATTGCTTATACTAAGGTGACCAAGGAAAAAGGAAAAGAAACTCTATGTTCTTTTTTTTTTGCTCTATATTCTAAAATATTTACAGTAGTTCTTTTTGTGGTGGCAAAGAACTAGAAACTGAAGGGATGTCCTTCAGTTGGAAATGGCTGACCAAGTTGTGGTGTATAATTGTAATGGAATACTATTATACCATAGGAAATGACAAGATGATCACAAAAAAAAAAACCTGGAAATACTTATATGAAATGATGCAAAGTGAAGTTAGCAGAACCAGGAGAAAGTTGTACAAAGTAACAATAATGTATGATGAGCAACTGTGAATGACTTAACAATGTCTCACAATGCAAGAATCTAAGACAACTCCAAGGGACAAATGATGAAAAGGGCTATCCACAGAGTCCAAATACAGATTGAAACATAATATTCTTCCCTTTATTTCCTACATATATTATTTCATTTAATCATCACAGTGACCCCATGAATTAGATGTTAGTACTATCTAACTGCCCCTGGAGCAATCTTTGACTGCTTTAACTCCCTCACCCCACTACCACCAAGCTATTGTTCCTACCTTTACAATATTTCTCCCCTTGATCTCCTCACTACCCATATTGCCACCTCTTCCTGTCTAAGGTTATATCACCTCTCATTTAGACTATTGTCATAATCTTTTTCATTGGTCTCTATGCATGAAGTATCTATCACCTCTCCAACCCCTGCTTCATATAGCTATCAAAATAATCTTCCTATTACTACAAAGATATATGATACTCTTCTGCTCAGTAACTTTAAATGGCTCCCTCTTGCCTATAGAATAAAATAAAATTATTTTAGCCATTATGCAAGGTAATTTTATAATCTGGCTCCAATCTACCTCTCCAGCCCAGCCTGATGCAATTCTTTATACATTTCATGTTTCAATCAACTCAGATAATTCACTGTTCCCCAACTTCATTCTGCCACCTGAGCTCAGATCCTGAATCTATCACAAAATATTTGTGTGACTTTGAATAAGTTAATCAACCCCCATGAGTCTGAATTTTTCTCATTTAAAATGAGAGTACTAGACTAGATAACCTAAAAACTCCTTTTAGCTACTAATCTATATGATCAGATAAACAAGACCTTCTCCCATCAATGTGTTCTTGTCCATACTATCCTCCATACCTGGAACAGTCTCACACCCATATTTTTTAAAATATTTGAGGTTATCACCTAAACTCTGTTATCAGTCTAGGAGATCCCTCTTGAATGATTTGCAGCCTGTAATAAAGGGATAAAGACTTGGATGTTTAAGAGCAGTTATTGCTCACTGATTACAGTAGCTTCTTCATTCTCCTTTCCCTTCCCTAAAGTTTACAATATACCATCATAAGGACATACAGTTGCCAAAGAATTACAGTCAGAAATGAGAGATCTCAGTCTCATTTGTGATCACTGACTGTGTAGGACCATGATAATCTCGCACTAGACCATAGCCTTTGTTCTAGATCATTATTTCTTTAAATGCTAAAATAAATTGCTAAAATCTTTCCTTTCCTTGTCAAGCTCGTCTCAGGCGCCACCTTCATAAAACCATCCCAGATGGTCCCCACTCCCATGAGGGACCTCTCTTCCCAAAATCTTTCATACCAATCATTGAGTTTAGACTTCTCCAATGTGCATATTTAAGTACATCAAACCTTTTTCAGGACTGTTCATTCACCTTTTAGTGTCTATTTTTCACTCAACTCTCACCTGTGGCTCTAAAAAGCTATAGCCTGTGTAGTAACCACACTCTAGTAGATGGGCTAAACCAGGTTGAAGGTACCAACAGGCCATAAACGTATAGATGGGTTAATAAAGAGATTGTAGAGTAGAGTAGAGCCTGGAAAGACATCTAAGATGCCAAGATCATCCAATGCATCCCAGAACATTGACAGTGATTTTGATTTTTATCTTTCCACTGGACTTGACTGACTCTTGAGGAGAGAATGAGGCTGATGACTTTGTACAACTCTGCCACACTTAAATCCAATTCATGCACAAGCCAAGACATTACCCTATGATTTCACTGGTCCTCTTCAAAAACAAAGGACAAACAACATCAACAACTTAAATGTGTGTGTACTACATATTTATGTTATTCTCCTTTCAACACTATAAGTTCTTAGAGTATAGACACTTTCTATTGTTTCATCTTTATATCTCAAGTGTATAATTTTTTAAAATTCAAAGATATTTTATTTTCCCAATTATGTATCATAATTTTCAACATATGTTTTCCAAAATTATAAGATCCAAACCATCTCCCTCACTATCTTCCTGTCCCCCACTTAGAGTTAGTGAGCAATTTGATCTGAGCCCTACATGTATTATCTTGCAAAACACACTTCTGTATTGGTAATTTGTAAGAGAACACTCATACAAAACCAAAACTCCAAATAAAACCATAAATACACTGAAATGAAAGAGAATATGCTCTGATCCACATCCATCCAACTCCAACAGTTCTTTCTATGAAAGTGGATAGCATTTCCCATCAAGAGTCTTTCAGGGGGCAGCTGGGTAGCTCAATGGATTGAGAGCCAGGCCTGGAGATGGGAGGTCCTTGGTTCAAATCTGGCCTCAGACATTTCCCAGCTGTGTGACCCTGGACAAGTCACTTGACCCCCATTGCCTAGCCTTTACCACTCTTCTGCCTTGGAGCCAATACACAGTATTGACTCCAAGAAGGAATGTAAGGGTTTAAAAAAAATAAAAAATAAAGTCTTTCAGGATGGTCCAAGATCATTGCATTGCTGAGAGTAGCCAAGTTTTCACAATTATCATACAATATTGCTGTTACTGTGTTCCATGTTCTCCTGGTTCAGCTTCTTTCACTCTGCATCAGTTCTTGTAGATCTTTCCAGCCTTTTCTGAAGTCATCCTGCTTGACATTTCTTGTGGCACAATAGTATTCCATCACCAACATGTACCATAGTGTGTTAAGCCATTCCCCAACTGATGAGCATCCCCTCATTTTCCAATTCTTTACCACCACAAAAAGAGCTACTATAAATATTTTTGAAGTACATAATTAAAAAAACCCTTACCTTCCACCTTGGAATCAATACTAAGTATTGGTTCCAAGGCAGGAGAGTGATAAGGGGTTTAAGTGATTTTCCCAGGGTCACCCAGCTAGGGAGTGTCTGAGGCCACATTTGAACTCAGAATTTTCCATCTCCAGTGGCTCTCTATCCACTGAGAAACCTAACTGCTCCTCAGTATATAATTAATAAATGTTTACTTAAGCAAAATAAAGAAGTTCCAATGTGCATTTCTTATATTGTCAATAAACCTACTATGTTTCAGACACTTTGATGTGTAGTAGGAACAGAAATTTTAAAAAAAGAAAAAGAAAAGACAATCTCTGTCCCCCAAGGATCTTACAATGTAATAGCGAAAGACAACACACAGAAAGAAACTGAAAAGGAGAGGCCAGGTTGGAAAGGTGCCCTTCTGAGGCCGTGATGGAGAGGAGCCAGGTGAGAAATGAAGAGATGGCTGACCTGGATGCTCTCCTTAAATGGAGGTGCTTTGAGGCACTCTGCTCTGCCCTCCAATCAGAAGGACTCCAGGAGAAGATATTGATGAGGGGTGAGTTTCAGAACTGATACTATCTTAAATGATGAAAAGGTTCTTGAAGCAGGATAGAGGATTCCAAAGGGGTGCAGCCAGTTTAGAAGAGAAAAGATTTGCACAGATTCTGCTCCCCCCTTCCCACTGACTTCTCTCCTTGAATTCCCTTATGGAAGTGTTCAGACTTTCTCTCTGCACCATTGTCATCAGAAATGCTTTTACCCCTTGTGACTAATGGATTTGGCCTCAGGTACTTTTAGAGTATGGTATAGTGGAAGAGCCAGCAGATAGGAAAGACCTGGGTTTGAATCCTGCCATCACTTACTAGATGGATGAGCATATGCCAAGACAGCAACTTCTTTGAACCTCAGTTTTCTTCTGTATTAAATGGGGAGAGGAATATTTGTGGTATCTGATTCAGAGAATTGGAGAATCAGATGAGATATTTGAAAAATGCCATATTTGTGGGGGCAGCAAGGTGGCTCAGAGGATTGAGAACCAGGCCTAGAGACAAGAAGGTCCTGGGTTCAGCCACTTCCTAGCTGTGCCATCCTGGCCAAGTCACTTAACCCCACTGACTAGCCCTTACCTCTCTTCTGCCTTGGAACCAATTCTCAATATTAATTCTAAGATGGAAGGTGAAGGTTTTTAATGAATAAATAAATAGAAGTCACCTAACAGGTAGTCACTAAGCTTCCATTTGAAGTAACTTGGAATTTACTATTTCTCAGAAATTAATTAACCAGTTTTCACTATTTGAACATTTTTATTGGTATGGATGAAATCTGCCTCTCTGAAACTTTCACCCACTACTTCTAGTTTCCCCCTGTAGACCCAAATATAGCAATGATGAGAAGGTACAAGCAAGACTATTCAACAGCTCCTATTTGAAGCTAGTTATTTGAAACAGCTATGTGGTACTGAGTGGATAGAGCACCGGGCATGGAGTTAAGAAGACTTGAATTCAAACCCAGTCTCAGGCACTTATGTAACTTTGGGTGTGACTTTGATCACCTAACCTCTGTCTGCCTCAGTTTCCTTAGCTATAAAATGAAGGTAACAGCACCCACCTTCCAGGGGGATTAGAAAAATCAAATAGGATCATATTTGTAAAGCACTTAGCACAATGCCTGGCACATAGTAAGCATTCTATAAATACTTATTCCCTCTTCTCCTCCTATTTGTATCTCTCACCCCACTATTGACTCGTTGACTAGACAGGTTTCTCAAAATAAAAATGCTCCTTTTCTGAACTGGAAAGTTGTGTCAGAAGACTTGCAATTTTCTCTCTCTATTTTTTAACTCTAAGCCCCCAGCCAGAAGCAGCAGTTTGACCAAAACAACAACAAAGGTCTTAAGTATTAGATTTATTTCTCCTTCTTCTCTGAGGTTACTCTCCCCTCCATTAACTCCTCCCAACTGCATTTCAAGTAAGTATATTCATTCTAGCAAAAGCCTGGGGTTAACATTATTTATAAGGACAAAGTGAACTTTTAAGACAAAGAAAGATAAACAAACTCATTCCTAGAAGGAAAGGTTTCAGACTTTAAGGAAAGAACTCAAAGGAAAAAGGACCAATTCCTTTACATGGGCAAAACAAATGTGTAATGTAGGGTAGCCAGGGTAGATATAACAAGCAGAATTGGGCATTTGAAGAAGCAGTGTCACAAGTGGGAAGGTAATTAAGAATCAAGTTTGTTGGATCTCTGAACCCAGAGAACTAAATGGGACTGGGAAGATCCAAAACCTCTTGGTGGACTTGATTATCTCTGGGTTTCTAGTCAATTCTGTCTCTCACATCCAGCCCTTTCTAAGTCCATTATGTCAACACTATAATTTAAGCCTCATAGTGAATCCTCTTCTTCCAGGCTTTCTCCTCTACAATCCATTTTCCATTCAGTAGACAAAGCACTAAACAAAAACATGATTCTTCCAAGTTATCCCCCTACTCAAGAACTCTCTCTCTGTATTGCATCTTGGAGAAAATTGAATGTCTTCAGCTTGACATTTAATGCCCTCCACCAAATTCAGACAAAAAAAAAAAAAAAAAGAAAAAAGAAAATCCACATAATTTTTGTCCAGATCCCCAAGCCTAGGGTTCCCACTAATAGGTTCAATACTGGGAGCTGCTAATAAATTTCATGAGGGTCAAAGACCTCCTGGGTCTGGGTTTACCCCCATATCCAGGAATTCTCAAGTGATCTGGGTTGGAGAGCATAAGAATAAGTGAAGAAACAGTCCTGGAATCAGCCAATTCCTGGGACCAAAAGGCATGAAAGTTGTTAATCTCTGATTCCCATGACTGGGCTTCTAATTACACAAACTACGTCCTGCCAATTACCTTAGTCTATTCCTACATTTGTCTGCCAAATGCACTCAGCTCCTGGATGCTGGAGGCCTTCAGTAATTCCTACTTAGTGTTTCCTCACATTTCCTCTTCTCCCCAAAGAATGCTGGAGACCTGACTCTACTGCCAGAGGCATCTGGTGCCCTGGACCTGCTAGACCTGAAGGCACAGACCATACTGAATTCCATGTTCTTGGGGGTGGTTGGCACTCTCTCAATCTTTATGTCACTATCAGGGTGAATAAGGCTTGATGAGGAGAGGAAAGAAGTCCATCTGGACTACTCATACCTCTTCCCTGATTGGAACCCCTCATTTAAGTGGCTCCAAGGAACAAGTACCAACCTTGCCCAGGAGATGGTGATAGAAAGCACGTGGTCAGAAGGCACAACCAAAGAAGTGACTCCTTGTCAGAAGGCAGTACTCTAGAGTTGTTTTGCCTTCTGGCTTTAGTAAAACTGACTTTCCTGCACCAGAAACTAGCTGTGTCTCCACTTTCATGGCTCCTTTTATAACATGTGAAAAGAAGGACTCATGCAGAGTAAGAGATGGGGGCTAATTAGAGCAGCAGCTTTGTGCCTGAGCCCCAGTCACTTCTCCCACTAACTTCAAAGGTAGCCTGAGTCTAACCCCACACAGCACCGAGTCTCAGCAGGATCTCCAGGGCTGGATTTGGAGAACAGACCCTGGAGAACAAGAACAAAGTTAGATAAAAAACAGCTCTCATCCTCTCAACTTTCAGTTGTCTCTCTCCTACTGGATGATGACATTTGTTCTATCAAATCCCACTAATTGGTGACTTTTTCTCCTTTTATGTTATGAAACCACAGCAGTCAATTTGAGACAAAGCACTTTCTTGCCTAGAGTAAGCTACCAACTTTCTCTTCCTTCCTTCTTCCTGCCTTCCCTCCCCTGCCATCCTTGGGTTCTATCTTCCCCTAGGAGGGCAAGAAGAGAAATCAGAAGAAAGCTGAGAGTGGCAGGCACACACACACACACACACACACACACACACACACACACACACACACATCTTCCTTCATGGAGACTGCACAAGCTATATGGTAGGTCTATGTCCTTATTTTGGTAACTAGAAGTCTGACTTCATATGTGTAATGAGAATTGTATTTCCTGCTTTCTCAAAGGGTTGGGGAGAGGGTGGAAGGAGGGAGAGAATTTGGAACTGAAAATAAAAATTTTTTAAAAAGATAAGTGGAAGTCTGAGAACCAGACTATAGGCTACAGTAGAAAAGAAGGAATGGCACACACTGCCTCTTCTGTTTTTTTCCTGTCTGATTTTAGTGGGCAACTATGCCAGGTGAAAGAAAGGACATGGAGGAAGCTATTTCCCTGTAGATTAGTCAAGTTCCAATGATGCCATGCTACCAAACACTTTCTGAGACTCGGTTTCTGGATCATCCTGATTCAGAGGAAAGAAATGAACCAGAAGGCCCAAGCCACATTAGTTCAGTTGTTTTAGTCAAGTTCAACTCTTCCTGACCCCATTTGGGGTTTTCTTGGCAAAGATACTGGAGTGGTTTGCCATTTCCTTCTCCAGTTCATTTGATAGGTGAGGAAACTGAGGCAAACAGGATTAAGTGACTTATCTAGGGTCACACAGCTAGTCAGTGTCTGAGATCAGATTTGAATTCAGGAAGATTAGCCTTCTTGACTCCAGGCCCCGTGCTCTATACACTATGCCACCTTCTCATAGTAGGTATTTAATAAGTGCTTGTTTTCTTTGTTCCTCCTTTCTTTCCTTCCTCCTTTTTTCCCCTTCCTTCCTCCCTCCTCTCCCTTTCTTCTTTCTTCCTCCTTCCTTCTTTACTCCCTTTTTATCTCCTTCTTTCTTGCCTTCCTCTCTCTCCCTCCCTCTTTTCTTCCTTCCTTCCTCCTTTCCTCCCTTTTTACTTCCCTCCTTTCTTCTCCTCTTCCTCTCTTTTCCCTTCCTCCCTTCCTCTTTCCATCTTTCCTTCCCACTCTTCTTCCTTCCTTCCTTTCCCCCTCCTTCTTTCCTTCCTTCCTCTCTCCCATCCTTCTTTGTTTTCTCTTCCTCCTCTCCTTTCCTTCCTTCCTCTCATTTCTTTCCTTTCTTCCTTCTTTCCTTCCTTCTTCATTTCCTCCTTTTCTTTTTCCCTCCCTCCTTTCTTCATTTTTTCTTCTCCTCTTCCTCATTCCCCCTTAACAAAGTTGATAAAAAGGCATGGAAAGATAGTAAGCCACACCCATCAGAGGAATGGTCCAAGATAAAAGCATATTATCTATTCAAGGATGTAGGTACAGTAGGTTCCTCTGTTTTACTTCTAGCTGGTTTGCCAGTGGGGAAACAATCTCAACAAAGAAGATATCTTGCATATATTTCCCCAGTGTCTGAAATGGGTCCATAAGCCAAAAGAATGACAATATCACCCCCAAAGAATGGTAGGGCCAAGGGGCAGTTGGGTGGCTCAGTGGATTGAGAGCCAGGCCCAGAGACAGGAGGTCCTGGGTTTAAATCTGGCCTTAGACACTTCCCAGCTATGTGACCCTGGGCAAGTCACTTAACCCCCATTTCCTAACCCTTACTGCTCTTCTGCCTTAGAACCAATACACAGTATTGATTCTAAGATGGAAGGTGAAGGTTTTTAAAAAAGAATGTCTCATGAAGAGACAGTCTCTGACTCAAGGATGGATGCTTCCCTGCTTTCATACTCCCCCATCTCCCTCACAAATGCTACTTCACAGTTCTGTCTCTTCTCCTCCACCTGCCCCACCACACACAAGTTACTGCTTGAATATCATGCCTTCCCTGTTGGCAGGACTCTAAGGGTTCAGGCTGAGATAGGTGGGAACAAGAGTGGGTACAGTTTAGGGGAAAGGATTGGGTTAGGAAAAGTGGGCTGAGCCAGTAAGCGTACGGATGGCCTCCTATCATTTCCACAGCAGGATAAACACGGACAATTCTTTGCAAGGCTGACCTCTTCCAGGGAAATGAGAGAGAAAGTATGTTCTCTCCCTCCTTCCCCTACTCCCCAGGGCTATGTTTCTTGAAGTGGTTGGAGGTCTTGGAGGCCAGGAGCTGGCCAAGATAGGGGTAAATCTTTCTGTATCCTGATTGAAGATCAAAACAGCTTCTATTCCCGAAAATTCCTTTTGAAATATAGCCTCACAGGGAACAGCAAAGGAATTAATGTCTGCAAAGCTTATCAAGCAGCTTGGCTGGGAACTGTTTGGCATTTTCCCCAGTAAGAAAGTTGTGGGAGAAGCATTTATACCCAGGGCTGTTGTGGCAACAGAGGTAGAAGAATGACTCTGTCCCTTCAGAAAAAGATAGGCTCGCATCCCTCGTCGCCCTAACTTAATCATTGATTCTCTGACCCTGAAGAGACTCCAGAAAGGACCATTTATTCAATAAGCATGTCTTATTTATTGAAGCCCTACTATATGCCAGGCAACATACTAGGTCCTGGAGATAGAAACAGAAATCCCTTCCACAACATCCCTGACAAATGGCTGTCTCTTTCTCTACTTGAAGACCTTCACTGACAGGGACCTCCTTACTAGCCAAGGTAGACCATTCCACTACCCTGCCCTGCTGCCATATAATGAGTCAAAAGCCCCCTCTCTTCAACATCTAACCAGTGAACCTACTTTTGCCTTCTGGGACCAAGCCGAATCGGGCTGTTTTTGCTGATATAGTGGAAAGAACACTGACTCTAGAGTTAGAAGACCTGGGTTCAAGTTCTACCTCCAATACTGACTAAACTCTGTGACCTTGAGCAAGTCACTCACTAGGCTTCTATTTCCTCATCTGTAAAACAAGGGGATTGGAATGGATAGCCTCTGAAATCTAGATTTCTGAACCAATCTTCTCTCTAAGTCTTCTCTTCTCTAGGCTAAACATCTCCAATTCCACAATCAAGTCTCAGGAGGTAATTTCTAATCCTTACCTAGCCTGGATCATTCTCCTCTGAATAAGATCCAATTTCCCTACATCCTCAAAATGTCCCAGAACTCACTATGATACTCCATCTAGGGGCTGGCCAATGTCTCTTGATCTGAATGCAAAGATGACATCTTATTTGGGGCACCATATGACAATGTTGGCTCATGTTGAGCTTGTAGTCCACTACGATTCTTAGGGGTTCCCCCATACACAAATAAGCTGGTATCCAACCATTCAGGAGCAGTCTATGAAGCCCACAGTGGACAATAATACTTTGGTTGTCACCTAGGTCCTGGCTTCCTAAAGATACCAAATAGGCATCTTTTTTTTTTTGGTCTGACTGACCTGTGACTTTATTAACCTAGGAAACTCTCCCTATTGATGGAGATTAGTAATAATACTACAAGTTACAATCTAAAAGATTTTCTTAGAGTACTGAAAGGTTGAGAAATAGTATGTCCAGTCAGTGGAGAGCCCAATCTTGACCTTGGTTCAATCCTGCCTTTGACATATATCGGCTATGTGATCTTGATCAAGTCACTTCAACTCTGTGGTGGGTGAGAGATGAAATGACTGAGGAAACAAAGGTTTGATCTTCTGAGCATTTTGATTTGATTTGATTATTAAGCAATGCATACCAATTGCCCAACAAATTAGGACCAGTGCCTTCTTCAACTTAGGGCTGGATCCCCAATACAGGGAAAGACAGATTTTTTTTTTACATTAAAAACAATCAAATGAAGCCAACTTAAAAAAAAAACAAAAAACACAATGCTAGGTAATCTAATTGGAGGGAAGATTAGGGACTTTCCAATTTGGAAGAGGGAGAGTGAAGAGATGCAAGTCCTTCAATTCAGAAAAAGAGGTGACCCATTACTCCTCCCACCCCCAAAGGTCTGCAAACGATCAAAGGAAAATGGAAGCAATAACTGAATGATTAGCATGGAACCAGTTTTCAGATAAGACATATGGATTGCTTGAAATGCACAATTATGAGAGAACTTCCTACATCAGTCTTTGGGTCTGACTGCATTTCTAACCAACATAATCTATGTTCTTGGTTAAGGATTTCTAAGCAGCTGGAATAAGTGGTCCAATTTCCTAGCTACTGAGGGCTAGGTTCAAACAATGGAATAAAGTTTTCTCTCAATTCCTACAACTGAATAAAATTCTCGTACAGGGCAGAATTTGAACTGATTTCATGATTGAATAGAAAGGGAATTGTACTGAGCTCCAAAATTGAGTCATAAGATGGAATCAGTGTGGTTCACTCCACAGCCTCAAATCACAATTCCCTCAACTCTCAGTGATTTATTTAGGTAACTCTAAGACTATAAATTGCCAAGAAGGTACTGAAACGAAAGTTTCCTCATCCTAGAACTCCCTATACAATGAAATCACAAGTCTAGTGCCTATCACCATCCCTATTGAAAGTTAAATGGCTCCTCCAGGGTAACCAGACTATATGTCAGCATCAGACATTGATCACAGGTCTGTCCTTTATCCACTATGCCATATAACCTCTCACCAAGGAAAATCAAGGTTTCAGAAGCCTTAGTCATCATATCTTGGCTTCCCTGAAGAAAAGAAAATAATACGGTAGAAAACCAAAATTACTCTCTGACTAAAATAACTTTTCTGGAGGTTCAGACAGATTATTTACATGTCCTCGTCAGATAGAAAGGATGGTCATCATCTGAAATATCTTCATTCTATCTTTATACCCCTGTAGTTCTGGGATCACCTTGCTGCAGTTGGTAGAAAGCAAGTCTTTGACTCCCTAGTCATCTCTAGTTGCTTTCATCCTTCTGGAAACAGAAGAACTTCCAATAACCTTTGAACTGATGAAGAAAAGAAAAACATCTTCATTGGAAACTTAAGGACATCAGGAGTAGCCAGAGTAGCCAAGACTTCCCACTAAATCCCAGACTAGTAAAAATACCCTTTTTGGTGTCAAAGTTTCCAGGATTATTTTGCAATGGGAGTTGGATTATCTCATCAGGATTGCTTTTTTTTCAGACTTTTTTTAGCATTCCAAGACCAGAATGCCATATTTCCTCTCCCCCTGCCCCAGTCATCCAGGAACAGAGGTAAATCAGGGACATTTGACACTGGATGAGCAATAAGGAAGAAAGGATCAAAGGCCACAGGAATGTTACTACTGGTGGAAATCTGGCCTGAGATATACATGGATTATTCAGACAGGGTGGAATCACTGTCAAAGGCATTTAGACATTTACTTCATGGCCTATGAGTTACCATACGTGTTTTGCACAGTTATGCACAAAAGACAAAAAAGTAGTGGCTAGAATCCCAGGAAACTGCTAATTGTTCTGACATTTGTCTTTAGTGTTGGTGAAGGTCACCCTACTTAGCTTCCAGACTTAGAAGACAAGGATTTGTACTTATGGGAGAGAATCAAAGGTCAAACACATGCTGAGCTAATCCTCCAGTCTATGACTGGAAAATCCAACAGTATTCATCCCTCTATGTTCTCCTGTTCCCAAAGTCTGTGTCTGCATCTGGACCACCACTCCACTTGTAGCCATAAAAGTCTGGAAAGCATTATTATATAAGAGTTCATTGAGGCTAGTATCTAAGAGTCTGGCTCCAGGACATAGTAACTGGATAGACCAATGTTTCCCAAATGAAGGGACAGAGTGGGGGAACTATGGGGAGTTTCAATGAGGCCATAGAATGGAACAGCTAAGGGACAGATACTTTTTTATCTTTGTGACCCTGGGCAAGTCACTTAATCCTAATTGTCTACCCTTACTTCTCTTCTGCCTTGGAACCAAGGTTCCAATACACAGTATTGATTCTAAAACAGAAAGTAAGGGTTTGGGTTTTTTAAAGTATGGAGCAAGAAACTTTGAAATAGTGAAATAAGCAAGTGGGAAAATAGAGGCTTAGGAAAGGAATTTCCAAAAGGGCAATTTAGGATCAAGATCAGGAAAAAATCCGTAACAATCAGAGATGTCCAAAAATGGAAAGAACTACCTCAAGAAATGGGGAGACGGGTTCCCTTTCCTTGCAGATATCCAGAGATTTTGCCATTTGATAAGTATATTACAGCAAGCATGGGATGGACCATATTCTTTTGGTGGTCTCTTCTAACTCTCAAATTCTTTAATTCCCTATAGATGGACAGTAAGTTGAACTCAGAATTTATTCTTTCATTTACCAAACATTTCTGTGCCTAATATGTGCCAAATACTAGGGTCACTAAGACAAAAACAATACTCTCTTCCTTTGAGTTAACATTATTCTTTGAGTTAAATATGCAGAAATGACACAGCACACAGATAATTCAATATGATAAATTAATCAGTCAGTCAGCCAGCCTTTACTTAGCACCTATGTGACAGGCATTGTGTTCAGCCCTGGGGATACACAGGAAAGCAACAATCAGCCCCTGCTTTCCAGAGGGAGGAGACAACCCACAAATAACCATACAAACAAGATACACACAGGATAAATTGGATGTCATCTCAAACAGAAGGGACTAGGAAAGGTTTTTTTGTAGAAGGTGGAACTTTAGTTGATACCTGAAGGAAGCTAGGAAGCTAAGATGAGGAGGGAGAGTGTTAAAGGCAAGGAGGACAGGGAGTGAAAATGCCCAAAGTCAGGAGATGGAATGCCTTGTGAGAGGAGGAGCAACAAGGCCAGTGTCACTGGACCACAGAGTATATGAGGAGAGTAGGGTATAAGAAAAGTGGAAATGTAGAAAGGAGCCAAGCTATGAAGGGCTTTGAAAGCTAAACAGTCTTCAGTCTCCACCAGCAAAGGATGCTCAAAGACAGACACCTTCCTCACTCTCCCCTGCTGCCTACAGTGGACCTTCCCAATGGATCTGTACCCTTAGCCCTCCAGTCATGTGCCTTCACCATGGGGAAGCTTGGGAAGACTGCTAAAAATCAGTGAGCCAAAGAAAATGGCCTCTCTCCTAAAGGAGATAGAAGACAGTGAAGATGAGGGCATGTCAACAGATGAAGAGGAAAACAATGGAAAAGAGGTTGTGGCTCCTCAGAAGAAGAGCAAGAAGATTGCCTACACCAGCAAAGAAGGCTGAGGCTACACCAGCCAAAAATTCATCACTGCTTCCATACTAGCCAGGAAAGCAGTTGTGACTCCTGGCCCCTGTGACTCCAGCCAAGAAAGTAGCCACCCTAACCAAAGATGTCATCACAGAAGGCAAGAAGGGAGGTAAAGAGCAGTGTCCCCAGCCAAAGGGGCAAAAAGTGTGGAAAATGCCAAAAAAAGAGGACAGTGAATCTGACGAAGAGGACAGGGAAGATGAGGATGATAAATTTGAGACACTCAAAGCTACCAAGAGCAGCTCTCGGCCAAATAAGACTCTGAGGAGGAGGATGAGGAGGAGGATGAGGAGGGGGAAGGAGAAGATGAGGATGACTCTGAAGAAAAAGCTATAGATACCACCCCTGCCAAAGAGAAGGCTGTATTGTTGGTGGTGTTATGAACTGATCCAACCGTTCTGAAGGGCAATTTGGAACTATACCCAAAGGGCTATAAAACTGTGCATATCCTTTGATCCAGCAATCCCAAAGTTATAATAAAAAAGGGGAAAGGACAAACTTGTACAAAAATATTTATGGATGCTCTTTTTGTGGTGGCAAAGAATTGGAAATTGAAGGGATGCCCATCAATTGGGGAATGGTGGAGTAATGGAATACTATTATGCTATAAGAAATAACGAGCAGCAAAGGAATAATAAACTGGAGGAATTCCACGTGAACTGGAAAGACCTCCAGGAATTGATACAGAGTGAAAGGAGCAGAGCCAGAAGAACATTGTACACAGAGACTGATATATTATGGTAAAATCGAATGTAATGGACATCTGTACTAGCAGCAATGCAATGTCCTAAGACAATTCGGAGGGATTTATGGAAAGGAACACTATCCACATTCAGAGGAAGAACTGCAGGAGTAGAAACACAGAAGAAAAACAACTTCGTGGACACTTGGGTTGATAAGAACATGATTGGGGATGTAGACCTGAAAAGACCACACCCATGTAACTATCAATAATGTGTAAATAAGTCTTGACTGACCACACCAGTGGAAATGTGAATTAGCTACGGTGGGGGGAGGGGGGGAGTCGGGGGATGAGGGGGTGAAGGGGGTGAAGGGTAAAGTAAAAACATGACTTATGTAACCAGGGAAATTTTTTCTAAAAATAAAAAATTATTAAAAAAAAAAAAAAAAGAAAGAATGAGTAGAATGATTTCAGAAAAAGCTGGAAAGATCCACAGGAACTAATGCAGATGAAATAAGCAGAACTGGGAGAACATTTTAAAAAGAACTAAAGAGGAGATATCTTTGTGTATATCCTCTTACTACTACTATCTCCCTATAGATCTTCCTCCTAGATATTAGAGGATAGCTGGTATGTAGATCTTAGGGATAGTATGGATGAAGGAGTGATCAAGGGCCCAAGGCCTAAGCCAGCTGTTATTGGTGAAGGAGGAACACCCACTCCTCTCACAGTAGCTGCTGCTGTAATCTATCCCTCTTCTCCCTGACAGGTTTGGTTGGTTAAACTTGTCAGTGACTTCTTTCTAATAGTTGCCCAGGTGGGGACCTCTTGAGAGGTTAGGTAGATGGTTAACCTCTCTAGGCCCAACCTGAGGTTGGGTTAATTGTTAATAGGCTATTGATTGACTTTAGAAATGATTGGTACTTAACTTTGTATTAGTTCTCCTTTCCCAAGGGCTGTGATAGAATAACCACTCAGGAAGGTACTTGTTGTTGAATCACTGTATTATCTATTGATGGGGAAAGGATAACAAGGTAATAGGTTTGGGAATTGGAAACCCTATTGCTATAATTTGGCTACTAAGCTAATTGTTGATCAGGACTGGAGAAGGGTAGGCTGGTAGAGGCTTGAGGTCTTCACCCTCTCACTATCCCTGATCTGACCTGGCCACAGCCAAGTCAGAGAATAGGGAAGCTATTGATATAGAAATGGATTGATGGTTTGTGTATTCTCTCAGCTCTACTTCCAATAGTATTGATGGTTCACTAGCTCTCTCTCAGTCAAGCACAGGATACAGTTTTGGATTTGGCCTTCTTCTTCTACCACCCTTCGCCCTTCAACTCCCTCTGTCCCAATTTTTGCTCCGAGGGATGTTTGCTCAAGTCTCAGCTCTGAGTTCTGAGACCTCCCAACTCAAATTCCTAGGGGTTATTTATAGGATGGTCAACCAACTTTTGCTCCTGGCTCACAGCACCTGGGAACATTCTGAATCTCTCAACTGCCATCCCTGTCAGTCAAGGTGGGATCCAACTTACCCAGATAATGATTTTAACAAACTTTGTACACAATAACAGCAATATTTGGACAATTATTATCTGTGAAAACTTGGCTACTCTCAGCTGTGCAATGATCTGGGACAATCCTAAAGAACATGATGGGGAATTCTCATCACCTCGAGAGAAAGATCTGTTGGAGTAGTCTTTCACATCAGTGTATTTTTGGTTTTATTTTGGGATTTTGGTTATATATGAGTGTGCTCTTACAACAATGACCAATATGGAAGTGTGTTTTGCATGAAAATAAAAAATGAAAAATAAAACAAAACAAAGATAGGGCTGTTTCTGTGAAGGCTGCTCCTGGGAAAGCCAGGGAAGCTAAGGAATACAAAGAAAAGAAGGGGAAAGATGATGAAGAGGAGGAGTAGGAGGTCGGTGACAGTGAAGAAGGGGAGGAGGAGGAAAAAGAAGAGGCAGAAGTGCTCATCAAAGAAGCCTCAAGAAAGAGGGAAAAGATAATAAGCAAACAAAAAGCCCCCAAGGCTAAGAAACAGTCATTGGAAGTTGAAGTATCAACAAAGTTCAGTCTCTTCACTGGCAACCTGAACTTCAACAAAACCACTTCCAATCTAAAAACTCAGACTTCTTTGCAAAATAAAGACCTTACAGTTGTGGACATCTGCATTGCTGCCACCAGAAAGCTTGACTACATGGAATCTGGATCTCCTAAAGATATGGAAAAGGCTTTGGAACTTAGTAACTCCAAAGTACTCAGCTCTAAAAGGAAGCTGGAAAAAGAAAAAGAGAACAAGAAGGATGGAGACTCAAAGGTGCTTTGTCAAGAGTTTGCAATATAAAGTAACTCAGTAGGAGCTCAAGGGAGTGTTTGAAGATGCTGCTGAGGTCAGAATGGTCTGCACCAAGGATGGAACACCCAGGCAATTGCCTGTATTGAATTCAAGACAGAAGCAGATGTGGACAAGGCCTTGGAAGAGAAACAAAGGACTGTGATTGATGGTGGGAGACTCATTTTGGACTACACAGAGGAAAAAAGTAAAAGACAAGAGAAGTTGCAAGGTGGGAAGAATAATTCCTGGAGCAGGAACAATAGCGAGCCTCCAAGACAGTGTTGCTGAACAACCTGGCTTATGGTGCCATATAGTAGTCTACAGGAAGTATTTGAGAAGTTCACATCTATTACTCTGCCCCAAACAACAACATGCCCCTAAAGGGTATATGTTCATTGAATTTGCCTCCATGAAAGATGAGAAAGAAGTTTTGAATTCTTTTAACAACATAGAAATTGAAGACAGAGCCATCCGGCTGGAGCTGAAAGGACAGAAGACAGATGCAGCCCCCAGGAACCAGTCTTATAAAACCTTGTTTGTCAAAGGCCCATCTGAAGACATGACAGAAGAAACAATGCAAGATTCTTTTCATGGCTCTTTGGGAGCCAGAATAGTCACAGACAAGGAGACACGATCATCAAAGGGGTTCTGTTTTATGGAATTCAACTGAGAAGAAGATGCTAAATCTGTGAAAGAGGCCATAGAAGACAGGGAGATTGAGAGAAACAAAGTCACTTTGGAGTGGGCCAAGCCCTGCAATTTTAAAGGCCAGAGGTCAGTTGTGGTCACAGAAGCTTCAGGGGTCAAGGAGGTAGCAGAGGAGGCCAAAGAGGCTTTGGTGGTAGAGGTCAAGGAGAAAGCTTTGGAGGTTGAAATAGTTTCCAAGGAAGAGGAGGAAACAAGAAGTTACAAGAAAAGAAGACAAAGTTTGAATAGCTTCTCTCCATTCATTTTTCCCCGGCCATTGGAACAGACTCTGGGGGGTTTTATCCTGTTATCTAATTATTGACAGAGCCTTCTGAGGACAGTCCAAGACAAATATGCAGTCCAGAGGAGGTTGTCTTGGAAAAACCTGGATGATATTTCAAGGGAGTAAACATGTTAGTTTCGAGTGGATGGACAGTGATAAAGACTTTTTGCAGACATGAATAACAGTTGTGGGAGTTAACCTTTTTGTCTCTGAGTTATCTTGAGTTTATAATGTTATACCCCATCTACAAAGCCACTTTTTCCTACCAAAAAAAAAAAAGCCAAACAGATCTTATATTCAATCCTAGAGATAATAGGAAAACATTGGAGTTTATTGAAATGCAGCTGGGCAGGGAGGGAGGAAGGTAGGAAGGAATAAAGCAGAAATGGCAGGACTTGACCATTAGATATGAGGGTGAGAGACTATTGAGGATGACACTTGAGTTCTCAGTCTGGGAGACTAGTGGTGGTACCCTTAATAAGGAAGCCAGAAAGAGAGAAGAGAAAAGATAATGAGTTCCGTTTTGAATATGCTGAGTTTAAGATATATATGGAACATCCAGCTTGAAATACTTAAAAGGTAGTTGGAGACAAGATGAATAGAGAGAAGGGTTAGGGCTGGATAGGTAAATCTGCATAGATAATGAAACCATGGGAGTTGATGAAATTACCAAATGAAATAGGTGAACTTCTCAAGGAGTTTTACCACAAAAGGGAAGAAGGATGTAGGATCTTAACTTGCAGAAATGGATGGATAAAGTGAGGAGGTTGGTGGATGGGGATGGGGAACACTGGTAGGTTTATAGGCAGTAAAGAAATAGCCAATAGAGGAGTCAATCTCCTGGAAAAGGCAAGATAGAACAGGTTAAAGTGTATGTAGTGTGGGTTGCCTTGGCTAGGAGAAAGGTCATTTCTTGATGTGAAATAAAGGTGAAGGAAGAAATAGTGGTAGAAAGTTTTTGAGTGATTTGAGATCTCAGGGGAAAAGAGCTCACAGCATGTGGTCTCTATTTTTTTCAGTGAAAAATGAGACATGGTTCTCAGCCAAGAGGGTGAGGGAAGGAGGAATTGTGGGAAGTTTGAGGAAGGGTGAAAAGGTCTTGAAAAGCTGTTGTGGTAAGTAGGACAATAAATCAATTAGGAAGGTACTAAAGGAATTCCTTCCCACGGTAAAGGCCCAGTTGAAATTATGTAACATAAACTTGTATTGGACCCAATCAGTACAGTTTTGTGATTTTTTTCCAGCTTCATTTGGCAGCAAATGAATAGGAAAGAAGGCATTGGATGGGGGACCAGGAATGAGATTTGGAAGCATAAGACCTTCAACAGGATAAAGGGTCAAGGAATTTGAGAAAGGGGAAGAGTATAGAAATGAACTGGTCTACTAGAGGGTCAAAATGGAGAAGAGGAGAAGAATGTACTCAGAGCAGACATAATGAGCTCAGAAAGAAATGAGAAATGGAGGGATTGGGAGTCATGATGAGAACAAGGAACAGGGTTTGAATTTGCAAGGCAGAGGGAAAGATGGAAAGCCAACTAATTATGATGAGATAAAGGAATTTCTGAGTTGATGAATATGGATGTGGAGCAAGATCCAAGAGTATAAATATATCTGTAGTGTAGCTGTGGTAGGGTAGAAGAATAGAAGGGAAGAAGGTAGAAGAGATCATGTTAAATGAAGAAATTGGGAATTGGAATGTTTGGATATTTGAGGGAGTATCAACACGTACATTGAAGACTTCTAGTATGAGTTGGGAAAGAAAGGATACTGTGAAGTATATAGTGAACTCAATGAGAAAAGAAAAGTGTCTTAAAAACACAACAGTTACCAGCATCTGGATTGGGAGATAAAGGAGGACAGGTTACTGAGTGATGGTGGCAGAGGGAGAACCTGGATGTTACAAAGAGGAGCAAGGAGTAATCCATCTCCCCCACCAAAACCAATGAGTCAGAGATTTGAATGAAAGTATAACCAATGCTAGAAAGGCAACAAGGAAACTCATCAAAATGGAATCATGTCTCAGTTAGCTCTTTGTAGCTGGAAGACAGGGGATGGAGGGAGTGCTATATGGAGGTGTAAGATTTAAATTTGGGTTTTCATGCCTAAATACGAGAGTTATAAAATAATATTGTGGTCACCGGTTTTAAAATATTATAGCTTAAGTTAAATTACTTTTAGCAGCTTTTATTTACAAAGAGGTGGAAAGAGTGAAAGTGTAAAATGTAGAGAAAGAGACAGATTCCTAACAAGCCTACCAACCCTTCTCTGGTGAAGTCCAACTTAACCCCAGGGAAGGGGATTCCCCAAGTCCAATCTCCATGTGGATTTCTGGGTAATCCTCAGTCAGAAGTCCCAGTGGTGTCTTCAGCCAGAGTTCCACCAACACAGCCTCCTCCAAAGCCAAAGCAGGAATCTCAGCCAACCTCTCCAAATGCCAGGAAATGAATGGTACCTAGACCATGCTGGTCTCTTCTTTTATGCTCCTTTTTCCACATCACTTCCTGTCACTCCCCATTCTTCACAAAAAACAATTGCAGTTTTTCAATTTGCCTAGAACTGCCTGAGGTGGAGGGGGGCAGTAACCTTTGGAGGTGTGAGCTTACTCTAGTAAATGACTTGTGAACTCTCATACTTAATGGTAAGTAGGGGTGCTTTAAGTTCTTGATTTGATTAGCTAAAAATAGACCATGGGAGAGTTAATCCTATCTTCAAAGAGGGTACCTCTTCAGGACAAAACAAACTCTGAGCACAAATAAGGCAGACCCTGTGAAGCCATAGAGGAATCAATCAATCTTTAAACACTATTTAGCACTAGTATGTTCCAGGCACTCTGCAAGGTACACAGGAAACAAAAAAAAAATTCTTCCTACCCTTGAGTTTACATTCTATCAAGAGAGAAAACCTGTACATGTCTCAGAACATACATATATGAAACTTTTGAAGGGGGGAGGCACCAGAATTCAAAAGGATGAAAAAATTCCTCTGGAAGAAGAAAGTAGTCTTAGAGCTGAGCTTTGAAGGAAAGGAGAGATGTTTAGTAGAGGTGAGGGATGTGTACATTCAAGAGGGCACAGTTTCTGCCAAGATATAAAAATAAGAGGTGAGTCATCATGAGGCTGGAAAGATAGGGTGGAACCAAAATATGAAGGGCTTTAAATATCAAACACAGGGATATATATTTGATCCTAAAGTAAGAGGGACCCATTGCAGTTCAGGGAGTATGAAAATGACATTGTCAAACCTAGACTTTATTTTATTTTATTTTTAAACCCTTACCTTCTGTCTTAGAATCAATACAAAGCATCAATTCCAAGGCAGAAAAGTGGTAAGGGATAGGCAATGGGGGTTAAGTGACTTTACTAGGGTCACAAAGCTAGGAAGTATCTGAGGACAGTTTGAAGGAAAGATTTTTAACTCTTGCCTGCAGGATTGGCTTTCAATCCACTGAGCCACCTAGCTGCCCCAAAGCTTTTTAGTGGATGGGAAGAGTCCTGGACATGGTAGACAGTAGAGAAGAAACCAATAAATATGGACCACTTGAAGATTAGAAAACTAAGGGATGATTGTGGAGGGCTTTCTGTTAGAAACAAAGAAAAGAGAAAGGATCATGGATATATATACAGAGGGTTTACTTGTGGCAAAGAGAAGAGTCACATATCCATCAAAGCCTGAAGTCGGTTGTTGGCTGTTGTCCTTCATACTCAAAGAGGAGCAAAATGACAAGTTATATTTTTTGACTCACACATAAATTGGATTTAAATGAGGAAGAGTTATACAAAGTCACTGGCTTCACTTTCTCTTCCAAAGATATCTGAGACCAGTGGCAAGACAAAAACCAAGACAACAGGTAATGGTGATGAAGCCTGGAGTAAAGAAAGGGAGAATGGTAGATATGGATGATGTCCACAGTTTGGGGAATGTAGAGGCGAGAAGAAGAAATTCACAGAAAATAAACCTTATTTTCTCAGCTTAAGAAATTACATTGGTATGGATGGAAGAATGGCAAGGTCCTCAGTACCCAATATAGTACCCATATAGAAGGTACTTAATAAATGCTTCCTTGCTTATTATTCTGGGAATCACAGAGAAATAAACAGACACATAGTTGGGAAACGTTTAGGACTTGGAGTCAGAAGTCTTGGATTCAAATTCTGTTTCTGGCATCTCTGTGAACATAGGCAAGTTGCTTAATTTGTTTGAAATTCAGTTTTCTCATCTGTTAAAAAGGGCTAATGATTCCCATTGAACCAATTTCAGGGGTTGTTGTCTCAAATGAGATAACACATGTAGCACATTATATAATGTCGACTTCATTATTCTTCAAGCCTATTCTCAACACTTCTTTTTTTTTTTAATCCTTACTTTCTGTCTTAGAATCAATCCTAAGTATCACTTCTAAGGCTGAAGAGTGGTAAAGGCTAAGAACTTGGAGTTAAGTGACTTGCCCAGCTCATACAGCTAGGAAGTATATGAGGCCAGATTTGAACCCAGCACCTCTTGTCTCCAGGCCTGGTTCTCTATTGAGTCACCTAGCTGTCCTATTATCAGTACTTTCAATGATCCTGAACTGCTTCCTACCACGAAAGCCCAAATGATACTATATGGTTGAAAATAATGAAATACCACCATCTGGGAAAAATCAGTTATAAACAATGGAAAACAAAGTGGGGAGGGGGGTACTATATGATATGCTATAGCATATTATTAACTATGGCCAGAATGTGAAAAATAGGATAAGAGGGAATATCTCAGGAAGGTAAGAAAGAAGAAAAAAGAAAGGAAGAAAACATGCATTTATTAAGCCCCTACTATGTGCCAGGCACTGTTCCAAGGACTATAACCGTTATCTCATTTGAACTTCACAAAAGCCCTAGGAGTAGGTGCTATTATTAACCCCATTTTATCTCAACCTCATTTGAGGAACTGAGGCAGATAGATTATATGACTTATCCAGGATCACACAGCCAGTAAACTGAGGCCAGATTTTTAATTCGGGTCTAATAAATCCCAACTACTATCTGCCTGACCAGTTTGAGGAGACAGAAAAATGGGAAGCATCCTTCTGTCCTGCAGTTCTAGAGTTTCTCCTTTCTGATCACAAATGTAGAGAACACAGTGGAGCAGCCAAGGACTTGGGGTGAGAAGGTCTACATTCAAAGCACCACCATACTGTTCCTTGGTCTTGGGATTGACTTACCATCTCTATGCTGATGATTCTCAGATCTACCTTTCCTGCCCCAGTTTCTCTGCTGGTCTAACCTTGCATCTCTAACCACCTTTCAGACATCTCAAATTAGATGTGGAATAGACATCTTGATCTCGATATTTCTAAAACAGAACTCAATATCTTTCCCCAAAGCCTTCCCTTACATCTACCTTCTCTATGACTGTAGAAAACAACACCCTATTCTCAGTCTCTTGGGCTTACAATCTAGCAGTCAGCCTGGATTCCTCACTATCTCTCACCTCCCCTATCTAAGCTGTTGTAAAGCCTATTGGTTTCATCTTTGCAACATCTTTGGAATATGCTCCCTTTTCTCCTCTGACATTGCCACCACTTTATTGCAAGCCCCCATCACCTCACACCTCGATCACTACACTAGCCATTGTGGGTTGGTCCAAGTGTCTCCCTGCCCAACCCATCCCCTATTCAGCCACTAAATTGATTTTCCTAAAATGAAGGTCCAAACATATCATCCAACTTACCCAATAACCTCTGCTGGCTCCCTATAGACTCTAGGATCAAATACAAAATACTCTGTTTGGCATCCAAAGCCCTTCCTAACCTAGACCACTCCTACCTTTCCAATGTTCCTCCACCTTACTCCCTAGCACATACTCTTCTATTTAGTAATGACAATAGCCTCCTGGATGCTCCACAAACAAGATGCTTCTTCTCTCAGTTCTGGACATTCTCCCTGGCTGTCTTCCACGCCTGAAAAGCTCTCCCTCTTCTGCCCCAACTATGGCCTCCCTGACTTCTCTTAATCCCAACTACAGGGACAGCTAAGTAGCACAGCAGGTAGAGATCCAGGCCTGGAGCTGGGAGGATCTGGGTTCAAATCTGAACTCAAACACTTCCTAGCTGGGTGACCCTGGGCAAGTCACTGAACTCCAGTCACCTAGCCCTTACCTCTCTTCTGCCTTGGAACCAGTACTAGGAACAATTCTAAGACATAAGCTAAGATATTTTTTAAAATAAATAAATCAATCCCAACTATAATTCCACCTTTTACAGGAAGCCTTCCTTAATCCCTTTTGTTCTAATTCCTTTCCTCTGTTAATTATTTCCTATTTATCTTGTATATACCTTGCTTTGTTTATATTTGTTTGCAAGTTGTCTCTCCCATTAGAATGTAAGCTCCTTGAGGGCAGGGACTATCTTTTGCCTCTCTCTGTATCCCCATGTTTAGCACAACACCTGCCACATAGTAGGTATCTAATAAATGTTTATTGATCAATTAATTGAATAAATATCTCTGAACCTCATTTTCCTCACCTATAAAATGGAGCATTATATCACAGCACATAACTGGCCTCAAAGTCAAGAATAAATGCTTTTAAGTCCCATCTCTGATATATGCTGCTGAGTAACTGAGCAAGTCACTTAATGGCTCAACACCCCAGCCATCTCTTTAAGACCATGAGTGTCAGAGTTCAGCACTAATCCACTTGGCAGAGGATATTTCCTCATAGGGAATGTTGGGTACCAATGAAAGACCAGTTAGGTGGTGTCATAGTGCAAAGAGCATTGGGTCCAGAGTCAGTCTCATCTTCCTGAGTTAAATCTGTCCTCATATTCTTCCTAACTGGGTGACCCTGGACAAGTCACTTACCCCTATTGCCTAGCCCTTACCACTCTTCTGCCTTAGAACCAATTCAGTGTTGATTCTAAGACAGAAGGTAAGGGTTTTTAAAAAAGGATGAATAAAAATTTGACAGGTACAGAGGGGGAAGATAAGTTTATTCCAGGTATTAAAAACAATAATGGGAGGCAGCTAGGTAAAGCATTAGGTAGAATGTCAGGTCTAGAGTAAGAAGAACCTGGGTTCAAATCTGTCTTCTAACTCTTCCTGGCTATGTGATCCTAGGCAAGTCACTTAACCTCAATTGCCTAGTCCTTGCCACTATTCTATCTTAGAATTGGTACTAGGACAGAAGGTAAGAGCTTCTTGTTTTTGTTTTTGTTTTTTTTTTTTAAGACTATAATTTGTAAAACAGTTGCTGATCTGTGCTGGTAGAGGCAATTTCCTTATTGAGAGTTCCCAACATTAATGAATTTACAGACCCAGGTTCTTACCACCCCTATTCCTCCAGGTTAAATGACTTTCCCAAAGTCACTAAAGTAGACCCAGGGTCTCCATCTGTCTAACTGAGTGTCCATGCTGCCTGGTCAGCCCCCAGTGGGATCACTGATGACCAGCACCTTGGTGGACCCTGAAGCTCATCCCCCCAAGGAGCCAGGCTCCTTGTTCTCCTAGGGGACTGGTGGGTGGCTGAAGGAGTTAAGGGGGCTGCTCCCAAACCCTCCCTTCTCCCCACCCCAGCATCTGCATCTGCCCTGGTTGGGTTTAATGAGAAACCCAGACACCTCATAAGTGACTATACAAACAACTTCTGGGACAACCACTAACTCATTCAGCAGAGAGAGACCCAGGGCTGCCAACACTTTGAGGGAAGATAAGTGAGTGGAAAGACCAAGGGGAAAGAGGGTGGGTTTATAGCAGCCAGTCGACAGAAGGATTTTTGCACGTTTGTCTGCAAACTCTCTCTCAAAGTCAAACCCTTAGCAGGTTCCTTAGGGAGCCAGGATAGAGCTCACCAGCCCCCAACTTCACAATATTTGATTAGGAATTTGGGGGCGGGACCCCTGGCTGGCACTCACACACACACACACACTCACACATTTGCCAATCCACAGGAGACTAGACGGAGAAACGTGGTCGCTTTCTAAGAGAGACGACTCTTTGGGTAAGTTTATTCATTTTGACTCTTTCTGGTACTTTGTATTCCTGCTGGGTAGAAGGGGAAAGAGGAATGGGAGAACTATGAGCCAGAGGGGGAATCACCCCCTCTCCCAGCCCCCAGTGCTGGTGACAATTCCAGGGATGCTGGAGAGACGAAGGTGGGGGAGGCGGGGAGATGAGGAGAGGAAGGTTGCAGGATTTCCTTTGCTATGTGTCTGCTTTGACTTTTCCACTCTGGGGGTCCTGGGTTCATATCCAGGTGGGTGGTTCTTTTGAAATTACTATTCCCCTGCCCAGCCAGTGCCGGCAGCTTACTCTGTAGGGAACCAGGCACCTAAGTGATGCTCTGTGTGCCAAGATAGAGGTGTGGGGTGAAGCCAGCCTCAGGAGCAATGAGGGTGAGGGGTCCTGCCGGTTTGACTTTATTAATCCGGATGTAGCCAAAATGTTAATTTCTCAGTGGTGGACAGATGAGAAAGAGGGAGAAAAAGACAAAATGGAAGAGAAATAAAGACACAAAAACATACAGAAAAAAGAGGGAAATAGACAAGAAGAGCAGAAAGCCGAGAGGGGAGAATCATAAAAGAAAGAAGACAGAGAGAAGAAAAGTACGTTTCCATGGAAGAGAAAGAAAACATATCCAAAAGTGATCCCTGCCTCCAGTTACAACCCTAAGTGTGTACCCCTTACAAAGCTTCAATTTCAGGGGGCAACCTCTTTGTTATTGAGCATGCATCAAGGTCTAAGAATTTAATAGGAAAGAATTGTCTCTGAAAGGTGGAGATGAACCCTTGGCTCTTGAGAGCTGTCCATGGGCAAAGTAAGGTCTCCAGCCCCAGAGAAGTTGCTTCCAGAAAAGGGACAACATTCTTACTGATTGAAGTGCCTAGTCTGGGGAAAGTGGTAAGGAAAACAAAGCTTCTCTGTGCCAATCTGTCCCCCAAACCCTTCCCCCCCTCCAAGGTAGCCACCTTGATCCAGCAGAAGCAGAGAGGTTAGGCATGGAAAAATGTGTGGTTGGCAGTGGGCAGCTCCATCCATCTTCACTTGTGCCTGGAGCCAAGGGCCAGCCAGCATGCCCAGGCAGTAGGGCAGCTGAGTCTACTCCTAAGGAATACTATGAGCTCTTTGTCTAAAGCCTAAGCCCGTCTGAGAACAAGCCAGGGATCTTGTTCCCCCAGCAACCCCAGGGGTTGTTGAGACTCAGTGACCCTTAGGAGGCTACTAGAAGCAGAATTTTGAGAAGCTCTCCCTCACTTCCCCCAAAATATATATGGCTAGAGGTGTCTAAGGAAAGGTCATGTCCAGAAAGATGCCTTTTTTTCCTAACCCAACACCACACAAAGTCTGGAGTCTTCTTAATCTCCTCAATAGATTTAATAAAATACTTTTCTCAGTTTTCTAGTCTAAGAGTATTGCATGATACAGTGGGAAAAGTCTGGCTTAATAGTCAGAGAACCTGGATTTGAATCCTAGCTGAGCACTTCTAGGACTTTAGTTAAATTGATTCATATGTCTAGGGCTCAGTTTCCCCATTTGCAAAATGAAGGGATGCAATAACTCTAAAGTTCTTTTTAGCTTCAGAACTATAATCCCTTAACACTGCTATCTTTCTCCTTCTCAGAGCTGTTGTCTGATGCCAATGAAGGGAATGAGAGCCCCCTGACACCACAATCTCTATTCTCAGAGACCTTTCTACTCTAATGGGGAGCCTGTAGAGTGGGGGAGGAGGAGGAGGAGGATTGAGAATTCATTTCTAAGGATTTGACTCTTTCCCTCTGGAAAGTATCCTCCACTCACAAATTGTGGAGCAGGCACCTGGCTGAATGAATGAGATCATGGTTTAACTAGGTTTGACATGCCATCCCTTGCTGCCCATTTTTCCTACCTTTAGACCTTCATAAAAGATAATATGCCTCTCCCCATCAAGCCCTCCTCTCCAATTGGGTTTTCTCATCCAACCAATGCGGTTAGCACGGTGGCAGTGGGCCGTGTGGCACCATGGGTGATCTGGGCATGGGGCCTAGCAGTTCAGGTGCCAACATTCGGTGCCCTCTGGAGAGAAAATGACATTCCTAGTTCATCCTTGCCAGGCAGGTAGCTTGGCTTCAGAAGGGTAAATTGAAGAGGGGGGTGATGTCAACAGGCTGGCAGACTACCTAGAAGAGCCTGGGAATGGTCAAAAAATCATAAATTTAGAGCTATGAGATATAAAGTCCAATCCTTTCATTTTAAAGATGAAGAAATTAAGGCCCAAAGAGATTAAGTTGTCCTAGGTTATCCAAGTAGTAAGTGAGAGAGCCAGGATTTGAACCCAGGCCCTCTGACATCAAATCCAACTCTCTAGTTACCTTTTGCAATGGAATAATGCTGGACACCAATTCCCTTCCCACTTTTCTCCATTCCCTCTCTTTGCTTTGGGTCCTAATGGCTCTAAGGCAATGTCACTGGGAGAGGGGAGGGAATGCCAGGACTTACTAGGCACTGTAGAGGAGAGAGGATTATATTCAGCTCATACTCCATGATCTCATCATTTGCACTAGAAAGCCAAGCCCCAAATCTGACAGCCAATGTCCTAAGCTTAGAGCAGTTCTGTTGGTTCATTATTGGTCTATCCTTCCCTCTGTCACCTCCATCTGCTAATTAAAGGTGTTTTCTCAACAGTAGCATCTTATAGACTTCCAGAAAACTTGGTCTATACCCTAAACACTAGATGGGGCATAAAGATTGGAATGTCATTTCACAGTTTGAGGTACTTTGGTTTCAAGAAACTTCCAACCTGTTCAGAGTACCCAGGCTTCCCCTCTGGGGATCAAGGTGACTCCCCAAAAGAGTGAAGCAATTCATTCCCATCTACCCCATCCTTTTTCAGACATTTCAAGTCACTTCAAGGCATCCCAAGGCATCTAGAAAAAATACCCAGAGGGCTTTGAGCCTCAGAAAGGGCCCCACTGGAAAAGTATCCTTGCCCTGGGGAGCCCCGACTCAGTTCTGAAGAGCTGTGGAGCTCTCAGGCCTAACCCAACAGAACTTGTAGGGTCCTAAAGGCTCCAAAGGCTCTCCAGGTTTCAGGGTCCGAGTTCAAAGTCCCTCCCAACCTGGAAGAATGAAGCTCTGTGGTCATCAGGAAAAGAACCTGGTCTCCCAACTCACCTCTCAGGTGGTCAAAACTCTGGGTGCCTTTGGGCATAGCTCTGTATCCTTCAGGACAGAAGCCTATTTGGACTACTGGGACAGAAGCCAGATATTCAGACTGATAGGAAACTTTCGAACTAGTCTGGTAGAAAAGACGTAATCCCTTCCCTTAAGGAAGTTAGCTCCCTCCCCAACTCCGTTATCTTCCTTCTCTGGCTTCCTTTAAATTCCAACTAAAGTCCCATCTTCTTCAGGAAGGCTTTCTTGACTCCTCTTAACTCTAGTGCCTTTCCTCTCCTCATTTTTCCACTAGATAGCTTGTTCATACATATTTGATTGCTTTTATTACTCCATTAGACTGTGGGCTCCTCAAAGGCAGGGATTGTCTTTTGCTTCTTTTTGTATCCTCAGCACTTAGCACCTAGTTGGTACTAAACACAGGTTTATTGACCGACTCTTAGTCTGGTAGAAGAGACATGGTCCTGCCCCTGGAGAGCCCTCCGTCTTAAAGAGAGGCATAGTCCCTGCCTTTGGTATGCTTCCAATCTGATGGAGACAGACAGATGCCACATATACCTCGGATACAGATATCCCAACCAATCAACCATACCTCCAAAGGACCAATAACTCAAGTATGCGACCTGCTTTCTGACAGAGCTGATAGACAAAGACGCAGAACGAGACACGCATTTTCAGACATGGCCAATATGGGAGTTTGGTTTGCTAGATTAATTATATTTCTTGCAAGGGTTTTGTTTTCTTTTTTCCTCCCTGGGCTTGGCAGTGGGGGAATTAAGTGCTTGTTCATTGAAAAACAAGAGAAGACACCCTGGCAAATAATATATAGCAAATGATATCCACATTCCTGCTTACTCTGTCCTCTCTCTCTCCTGACACAGGTACCAGAGACAAAATGCAGTGGGTGTCCCTACTGCTTCTGGCTGGGCTTTGCTCCATTTCCTGGGCCCAGTATGAAGATGACACCCATTGGTGGTTTCAGTATCTCCGAAGCCAGCAGTCAACATATTATGATCCCTATGACCCCTATGAGCCTTACGAGCCCTATCCCTACGGAGTGGAAGAAGGTCCTGCCTATGCCTACGGCAACCCTCCTCCCCCAGAACCCCGAGATTGCCCCCAAGAATGTGACTGCCCTCCGAATTTCCCCACTGCTATGTATTGTGACAACCGAAACCTCAAGTACCTGCCTTTTGTCCCTTCTCGAATGAAGTACGTCTATTTCCAGAACAACCAGATTTCGGCGATTCAGGAGGCTGTCTTTGACAATGCCACCGGACTCCTCTGGATCGCCCTCCACGGCAACCAGATCACCAGCGACAAGGTGGGCAGAAAGGTCTTCTCCAAGCTGAAGCACCTGGAGAGGCTGTACCTGGACCACAACAACCTGACCCGGATGCCTGGCCCCCTTCCCCGATCCCTGAGAGAGCTCCATCTCGATCACAACCAAATCTCCCGAGTCCCCAACAACGCTCTGGAGGGGCTGGAGAACTTGACCGCCCTGTACCTTCAGCACAACGAGATCCAAGAAGTGGGGACCGCCATGAGGGGCCTCCGGTCTCTGATCATGCTGGATCTGAGCTATAACCACCTCCGGAGGCTCCCAGACGGACTGCCCGCAGCCCTCGAGCAGCTCTACCTGGAGCACAACAATGTCTATACGGTCCCAGACAGTTATTTCCGGGGATCACCCAAGCTGCTGTATGTGCGACTGTCTCACAACAGCCTTACCAACAACGGACTGTCCACCAACACCTTCAACGCCAGCAGCATCCTTGAGCTCGACCTCTCCTTCAACCAGCTGCAGAAGATACCACCCGTCAACACCAACCTGGAGAATCTTTATCTCCAAGGAAATCGGATCAATGGTGAGACCCTGAGAATTGGCATTTTTTCTTTGTCTTGAGTCTAGGTTTCCCTTTTTTTTTTTTTTTTTTTTTTTTTTGCCCAAGCTGAAAACGTAATGGCCTTTCATGGAATCAGTCCCAATGCTCATTGGACACAGGAGCTTTCACATGCTCTGTTTCCTGTCTGGGCAGGATTGTCCCTCCTTATGCAGACTGGTAGACTCCCCTCCCCACCTCGCCACCCCCTACCAGGGGCTCACCATATTGGTGCCCAACTTAATACAGTATCTGATTGGCTTAGTTCACTGTAGCTCAGAACTCCTGGGCTCAGGGGATCCTCCTGCCTTGGCCTCCCTGGTAGCAGGAATTTTAGTCATGAGCCAACACCCTGGGGGGATGATTGGCCTTTTAAATAGCTTGATTGGCAACCCTAGTTGGAGAGCAAAAGGAAATTCATTCTAGGAAGAAGTGGGATAGGTGGTGTGCTATGTCCCAAGGAATGTTGGGTTAAGAATAAAGAAATCGAAGGTTTACTTCTCAAACTTCGAGTGTACATAGAATTTAAAAGACTTTAGTGCTGTACATAGCTAAATTCACTTGACCACTGGTTGTGGATCACGATCAATTGCCTACAGATCAAAGTTACAAAATACTAGAAGGTTCCAAGGGATGCTAACAGTCTTGGACCACAGCAAAATACAATAACTGTTGGGCCAAATAATTTGCATTTGTTTGGATCTCTGTGTGTGGTAAAATCTTTATCTCACCCTGGAGTCCCTAAGGATATATTTATAAGGATATAATTTATCATGATTCCATACTCCAAATGGGTCTTTGCACTGGTTTTCTTTTTCTATCACATAATCCCCCGTTCTTGATTTGCCATTTTAGTACAACATTCTCTTGTTATAGATAACTGTTTAAAATTCTCTAGAAGCCCCTTAATAAGCTCAAAAACCCCAAGAAAACTCAGACTGCCTTTTGTACACTTGGAGATTCTTTCCTGTTAGGGAAAATATCCCTCCTAGGAATTGCTAGGATTTATATATCAAACCATTGCTAAGATTTAAGCACCTATTTACGTATGTGCTTCAAATAGGTCAGATCCATAAAACACCAGGTAGAATGACTTATCTTTATTGGTTACAACAGGAGTCAGGAGTTCTGTATTTAAATCTCAGCCTCAGCCCTCACTCATGGAATGGCCACGAATAAATATGACCTCTCAGAGCCCATTTCCCCATCTGTAAAATGGGAGACAAAAATACATGCACCACTTAGCTCACAGGATTATTATAAGGAAAACAATAAGCTGATACATGTAGGGAACTTGAAAATTTGCAAAGCATTTTATATGTTTCCCTACCTTGAGAGAGCACCTACCACATACAACAGACTATGAGATAGCTACTATTTCACACACACAGCACATGAAATAGGTGCTATTTTATTTATACACATACAAGCAACCAGATGGCTCAGGGGATGAAGGAGTAGACTTGGAGTTGAGAAGACCTGAGTTCAAATTTGACTTTAGAATTTACTAGTTATATGACCCTGGCCAAGTCATTTAACTTCAATGCCTTAATCCACTGGAGAAGGAAATGGCAAAGCACTCCACAAGAGAACCCTATGGGCAATGTCAGCATCCTATGGTCCATAGGGTCACAAAGAGTCAGGCACGACTGAACAACAAACCTGTAGGTATGATATGATATATATGATGTGATGGGATGTCATATATAATATAGATATGCTATGTGATTGGTATGATATAGCATGATATGTTTATCATATTCTATATATATGATGCAATGTGATATGATATAATATGATGTGTGGTGGTGTGACTTGTCCAGGTTCACATAGCTAGTAATTTTCTTTTTTTAATTTAGAATATTTACATGGTTACATGATTCATGATTCCACCCACCCCAACCTTCTTTCCCCCCTCCTGAAGATGACAAGCAGTTCCACTGGGTTATATATGGATCATTGTCCAAAACCTATTTCCATGTTATTCATATTTGCAGTCGAGTGATCTTTAACATCAAAACCCCAATCACATCCCTATCAAACTATGGGATCGATCATATGTTTTTCTTCTGTGTTTCTGCTCCCACAGTTCTTTCTCTGGACGTGGATAGCGTTCTTTCTTATAACTTCCTCTGGATTGTCCTGGGTCATTGCATTGCTGCTTATAGCTAGTAATTTTCTGAAAGAAGATTTAAACTTTGGTCTTCCTGACTCTATATCCAGAGTTTTAACCACTACATCCTAGTATACTTTGTAAAATATGAAAGATAAATGTAATTACTGTGCCCAAAGGCAAGTAAAGTAGAGCACCAAGCTTCCTTTTTCCTTAATGCTTCTATGTCCACACCCAACTGAAGTAAAAAGATCCAGCCTTGGGTCCTCCAAGAATTTTCATTCTCAGACAACAGCTTGTATAGACAGCAAATGATGGCTTTTATTTCCTAATGAGATTATCCAGGTACTCTTCAACTCCCTTTCCTAATGGAGTTTCATGTTCAGTTTAAACTGCCCTTAATCAAAGACTTTTGAGATCTTAATACCAGTTGGAAAGGACTAGGTCAGCATTTATCCTTCTTCTAATGGCAAAATCCTCTTCTCTCTGGGGAAAACAGGCCCCAAGCAAAGGTCTTTGAAGACAGAAACTGCTAGGAGAGAACCACGCAATCAAGTCCCAGAGAGAAATTGGGTCTTCAACATTTTTCTCCTAGGCTTGTCTCTTTTGTTGCTTAAGCAGACCAGGATAGCCAGGAAACCCAAAGGGAAGGGAGCTCTAGTCCCAAAGGCAGGAGAAAGGTTTCTGATAGTTGCTAGTGGAACAGGCAGAAGATAATGAGCTTTGAGGAAAGCCTAAAGTTCAATCAGTGGCTTCCAGCCTAGAATGATTGTCTTGAAAATCTTCTTTCTCTAAGATATATTCTACAGAAAGCTGGCATTCATGCATTTATCTGTGCTGGGCTACCTTACCAGGTTTGAGAAGAGTTCATCTTGAGAATATGATAGGAAAGAGTAGCTGTCCCATCCTTCGGCTAGAAAGGACCTCAAAGTAGAAATTTTGTCACCTTTCTATCTCCAGGTTAACCAGGGTATCCCAGGCACCCAGAGGTCCCTTAAAACTTTCCAAAGAAGGAAATTGCCCTCCTTAAGTGCCCTGGAGTCTCACAGAGGGATTCTCCTTTCTGTCTAACTTAAACTTTTCTCCCTACCCAAGCCCCTCCAAAAGGATGGAACCATGTGCCATTTGTTTTCTCATCAGTGGAAGCCAAGAGCTACCATCACCACTCACACAAAGTGTGGAGTAATGAGAAAATAAGTCATTAGACTTGAAGATAAAAAGACCCAGGTTCAAATCTTGCTTCAGATACTTACTTTGCAATTCCTTAACCTCTTTTTGGTTTGGTTTTCTTTTTTTAATCCTTACTTTCTAATTGACTGCTACTAAAAGCAATGCAATGATCCAGGACAATTCTGAGGGACTTGTGAGAAAGAACATTATCCACCTCTAGAGAAAGAACTATGGGAGTGGGATCGCAGAAGAAAACATGTGATTGATCACTTGTTTATATGGGTGTATGATTTGGGGTTTTGGTTTTAAAAGAGTATTCTATTACAAAAAAAAATGAATAATATGGAAAAAATGAATCCTTACTTTCTGTCTTAGTAACAACTTTAAGACAAAGGGGCAAGGGCTAGGCAATTAGAATTAAATGACTTACCCAGGGTTACACACAGTTATGAAGTGTCTGAGACCACATTTAAACCCAGATCTTCTCAACTCCAGGCCTGTCACTCTATCTACTGAACCACCTATCTACCCCTCTCAACCTCTTTCTATTCCAGATTCTTCTTTTGTAAAATGAGGGAGATGAATTTAATGCACTCCAAACTCCTCTTTGGTTCTGATCTTTTCTAGAACTAAAGCCTAATTCTAAGTCTCCGCCCCTAGTTTCTCTTCTCCAGAACAAATAATCCCAATTCCTTATTCCTTTTCATCCTAGTTAAAGTTAGTGAATACCATTCTTTTGTTTGCAAAGATGCAGACCACCAAGGACCAAATAAGGGCCAGGGCTTGCCCATGCCCACACAGACCAGAAGACTAGAACCAATGAATCTTGTTTTCATTCTGTGAGCTTCATTCCCATAGCTTAAAATTTTAGAGTTGTTGATGACTCTTTGGCCCTGCTCTGATTTAGAATAATGTCAGGAGACAGCATCACCCATGATTCATCTAGCATCTCTAGAGCTCATAAGAATATGCATATATATATGTATATATATATATAGAG
>NC_058133.1:105831589-105840640 GCF_016433145.1 Gracilinanus agilis | reverse complement strand
GAGGAGGAGAGGAATAGGGGGAGAGGGAGAGACAAAGACAAAGAGGGAGAAAGGGGGAGGGAGAAGAGGAGAGGGGGAGAGGGAGACAGAGAGAGACAGACAGACAGAGAGAGACAGAGAAAGAGAGAGAGACAGTTAGAAGGGACCTTAGAAGCATCTAGTTCAATCCCATCATTTGAAAATTAGGAAACTGAGACAGATGGATAAGAAGTGACTTAGGTTAGTAAGCAAGTAGGATTTGAACCCAGGTCCTCTGACTCCTGATCCAATACCTTTTTTTTAATTTTTTCACCATATTACTTTGCCTCTCAACACAGCAGGCTGGGGGATGAGGATGATCAAAGTTATCAAAAGAAAATCTAGATGGACAAGAAGTCAATAGACATGAGGTAGAATGATGGACAGGCAGCTCCCTCCCTGCCCCCTTCTTCCATCAGTCTATCCTTCTGCTTTTCCAGCTTGGCAGCAGCAGAGGAACACAGCTCAGAATGTTATTCCAAAGCCCTGGGATCCACGGAAGCAGGGCGGGGGCACTAGGAGGAATTTGGAAAGACTTAGGTCAGTGTTTAATGTGGGCTGGGAAATGTCTTCTCCGTGTCTCTGAGCAGAAGCCCCGACCTATTCATCATCATCACTTCTCAGAGCTACATAGAGGGACTCACAGTGTGTGGAAAGGATTCTACGGATGCCGTGTACATAAATATCTGCCTACCTACATATGCACACAGCGTGGATATAAACAGCTGCAGCCCAGGTGCTTGGTGCAGCCGTCTGGGCATCTTGACAAAGCATTCCTACCTGAGGCCCCCCCAGGTGGGAGACAGAGAATCTATTACTGAGCCTCCAGCCCAGCTCCAGCCTGAGCTCAGAGCAGTGTTTGGGTTGAGTCAGCCCATCCCATTTCCTCCTGCTCCCAATAGAACCTCTCAGATGAAGCCCAGATGAAGCCGTCTTAGTGAATGGTATAGACACGGCCCCTTTCTTGCACCATCTTCTCTGTTCTGTGGGGAGAAGATTTCTCCAAAGATCATAAGAACCATTCCCCTGTCTCCAGAAGGAAGCCCACAAAAATAATTTCAGATTCTGCCCCTGCTTTCTGGAAGATCTCTGGGAAAGGATATTTTCCAGTCTCCCTAATAACTCTTTCCAGGTCTGGAACAGCTTTGGTAGTCTGGAAATTCTTGCTTATGTCTAAATACAGATTTGAAGGCTGTGTGGTATAATTCCTGAATTCAAGAGGACTTGGGTTCAAATCCCACTAGAGATATTTATGGACTATACTTATCCCTGGGCTAGTCACTTAATTTCTATGGGCCTCAGTTTCCTTATCCGTAAAATGAAGAAGGGCAGCTATGTAGCACAGTGGACATAGTGACAGGCCTGAAGTTCAGAGGACCTGGATTCAAATTTAACCTCAGATATTTCTTAACTGTGTGATTCTGGGCAAACTACTTAGCATCAATTGCCTTATGCTGTTCTTCTGTCTTAAAATTCATACAGTGGCCAGCTAGGTCACCCAGTTGATTGAGAGCCAGATCCACTTCTACCTTAGAACCAATACACAGTATTGATTCTAAGATGGAAGGTAAAAAGTCTTTAAAAAAAGTCACACAAAGACAGATGGTAAGGGCTTAAAAAAATGAAGAGTGATGGGCTTGATGGCCTCCACTGCTCTAACTCTGTGATCCTATGATCTGGGGCTCAAGTTTCAGCTCTTCTGCTCTTGGTCTAGTTGTAGGGGATCAAAAATAACCCCTTATGTATGTTAACCCTATTAATTCTCCTCCATCTCTTCTTCCAAGCAACTGATTTTAATTATTTTCATTTGTCTTCATCCATCCACTTTTGCTTCCCAAATGATTTCTTTCAAGGCTATTAATCCTCATTCTTCTCCTAAACTCACAGAAGGTTAGAGCTGAAAGGGACCTTAGCAATTTTACAGTTCAACCCCCTGGTTTTGACAGATAAGGAAAGAGACCCAGAGAAGGGAAATTATTTGTCCAAGGTCATATAGACTTTTTCATTCAAAATCTACCATTCTTTTATTTTTAATTATTTTTAATTAAAATTTTAAACCTTATCTTCTGTCTTAGAATTGATACATAGGTGGAAGAATGGTAAAGGCTAGGCAATTGGGGTTAAGTGACTTTTCTAGGGCCATACAGCTAGGAAATGTCTGAGGTCAAGTTTGAACCCAAGTCCTCCCAACTCTATCCACCTAGCTGCCTCTGAAGTCTTTTAATTCTTGCCACTACCATTCACTCCTTCACTCTATAATCTTAGCGTCATAAAATAATAGAATTATTGATTTAAAGCTGGAAACGATCTTAGGGTCCTGTGAGTCTAACCCTCTCCTTTACAGACAAAGAAATAATGTTTAATTGACTTGCTCAAGTTCCCATGGCTGATAAGTACCAGTGGTAGGATTTGATCTCAGATCTTTATGACTCTGAGTCACCTCTAATGCCTTGCCTCACTTTCCATTCTCCAAACTGAACTCTGCACCCCCTTTGAAAGCCAGGGAAAGTACCTGCTTCTAAATGGGGGAAAAGATAAGAACCTGAGAAAGTAGCTCCTGGATGACCCAATGATCAGGTTCCATCCATCAAGGATTTGGGCCCTCCTTGCAGATAAGCCATCCCACATTTGACAGGTAACCTTTTGGGGAACAATTAATGTAATCTCCACAAACTTTTCCCCAAAAGCCTACACACCCTCCAGTCCATTTAAGGGAACACTGAGGCTTCTGGAAGCTATTCAAGGCTTTATTAGTGTTAAGACACTAGCCAGCAATGGACTGGCCAATGACCCAGGCATGGCTTTCTCACTTAGGATCACAACAGACTTTGGATAGAGATGCCAGATTTATCCAAAGCAGAAAGAGGGCAGGACCATTTAGTCCAACTGAGGATGGTCAGAGAGAGAATGGGATCCAACTGTAGAGGGAATGACCAAAGTGAAACCTACAGAATTGGGTTAATAATAGAGATTGAATAGATTCAGCACTAGGGCAGGTTATATGGTATAATAGACTCTTTTGACTCATAAGACGGAGACCTGAGAGTCTAGTCCTTGCTCTGTCATTTACTAATTTTGTGACCTTGGGCAAGTTCCTTGATTTCTCTAGGCCTTGATTTCTTCATTTATAAAATTAGAGACTAGAATAGTCTCTAAAGAACCTTCTAGGCCAGTGATTCCCAAAGTGGGCGCTACCACCCCTTTGTGGGTGCTTGCAATCCAGGGAAAGTGATGGTCACAGGTGCATTTATCTTTCCTATTAATTGCTATTAAAATTTTTTTAAATTAATTTCCAGGGGGCTAAGTAATATTTCTTCTGGAAAGGGGGCAGTAGGCCAAAAAAGTTTGGGAACCACTATTCTAGGCTGTTCCATATGTCTCCATTAGAATATAATTTATTGGGGGGCAGAGCCAAGCCTAGAGAAGGGAGGTTCTGGGTTTAAATCTGACCTCAGACACTTCCTAGCTCTGTGACCCTGGGCAAGTCACTTAACCCCCATTGCCTAGTCCTTACCATTCTTTTGTCCTGGAACCAATACACAGTATTGACTCTAAGACAGAAGGTAAGGAATTGGGGGGGGGCGGAGTTTTTAAATCTGTTGGAGGCAAAGGAATTCTTTCTCTGACCCTAGAGGTCCTTTGCACCCTGAGTGATCTATGATTTTCCAGTTTTCACTCACATTTCACTCTTTCACATGAAAGACTCTCTGTTCTGTCCTTTGGCAGAGCACAGCCTGGGAGAGACCAAGTATGGTTTCGATATCCACCAAGCACAGATGCTCGTAGGCACTTGTCTCTAGGCTCAATCTCCCTCCCTCTAATTTCTTGCCACTTTCTGAATCTGCAAAATGACAGGAGAGATTTGAGATCTGCCTCCCTCCACTTCCCTTGCTGCTCATTGCAGTTCCTCAGGGAAGCTTTCCCTATCTAGAAGCAAGAAACCAAGTATTTCCCATTCTCCAGCTTCCCCCTAAGCGACTGCTTGGCTGCCCTGTCTCTGGTCCTTGCTGCTAACCAATGAGAAAGGATGCCCCCCCCCAGCTCACCAAGAGCTCCAGGACTGTGAAATGTGTAGGTACTTCATGCTATAGACCAGGAATGGGCAGGTCTGCAGCATCCGAGGATGTGTTTGCTACTTTCTCCATGTTTCAGAAGCTGAAAGAGAATAGTGGACTAATAAAGGTCAGTGCTCCAACTCTGTATAGTCCTTAACTTTTTACCCAGGTGATCTCTGGTTCATACCAACCCCCCAGATTAAAAGGAATAGTCATAGTGAGAATTTTGCCAGCACATATAATAAAATTGGGCAGCTAGGTGGTACAATGGATAGAGCACCAGACCTGCAGTCAGGAAGACTCATCTACCTGGGTTCAAATCCAGCCTCAGACTCATACTAGCTGTGTCACCTTGGGCAAGTCACTTAACCCCGTTTGACTCAGTTTCCTCATCTATAAAATGAGCGGGACCCCCCCCCCAGTATCTGCCAAGAAAACCCCAAATAGGGTCGTGAAGAGTCAGACAAGACTGGAATATAATTGAACTGATTATGTATTAGACTTTGTGGATAAAAAGACAAATAGCCCTTGCCCTCAGGGATTTACGGGAAGCAAAACTTGCATATATAAGGCAAAATATACAAAGTAAATAAGAAGGACACTAGCAGCAGGAATCAGGAAAGGTTTTATAGGAAAAAGCACTCCAACTGAGATTTGAGGGAAGCTGGGCATTCTACGATGGACTTGGAATGGAACAGAGGACACTCTATGCAAAGACACAACAATGAAATATGGGATACAAGGAATATAGTGTTTTACTGACACAAAGAGCGTATAAAGGAAAGGAATATACAATAAACTTGAATAGAAAATAAAAGCAGATTGGATGGGGGTTTTGTGGTTTGGTTTGGTTTGGTTTTGTTTTTGTTTGGTTGGTTTTTTTTGGTTTTGAACTCTTACCTTCTGTCTCAGAATCTAGTCTAAGATACTGGCAAGGGCTAGACAATTGGGCTTAAGTGACTTGCCCAAGGTCATACAGCTAGAAGTATCCGAAGTCATATTTGAATCCAGGGCCTGTGCATGCCTGGAGCTATATCCACTGAGCTCCCTAGCTTCCCCTTGCATAGTTTTTAAATGCCACACAGAGTTTTTATTTTATCTTTCAGACAAGATAAAAAGCTTTTTAACAAAGATAAAAGATCTTTGTGAGCAGGGGAGTGATATGATCAAACAAACCTATGCTTTAAGAACATAATTCTGATCCTTCATAATTATGTGACATTGGTCAACTCACTCCACCTTTGTGAGTCTCGGTTTCTTTCTTTGTAAAATGTAGGAGGTGGGTGCTTTCCACCTTCAACATTAACCATGTCACCAAAGTGCCCATCCCTGGATGTTCTACCCAGAAACACTACTCAACCAGCCATAGAGAGGCTGCCCAATACTCTCTGACTTGTTGGGGGGATGAGATATTCCAAATGTGGCCAGGTCTCTAACCCGGGCTCTTGTCTTCATCTCCCTCTTCTCCCCACAGAGTTCTCCATCAGTAGCTTCTGCACTGTGGTTGACGTCATGAACTTCTCCAAGCTCCAGGTGCTGAGACTGGATGGGAATGAGATCCAGCGCAGTGCCGTCCCTGTGGATGCTCCCCTCTGCCTTCGCCTGGCCAGCCTCATTGAGATCTGATCTGGCTCCTTCACTGGGCCCCAAGTGGAGGGGGAAGTGGCCCAGGGGAGCGGGGTTCTGATCAAAGATGGCAGCAATTGCTTACTGCCCCTTGTGTCTGGCTTGATGGTTCAGTTTGGCTTTTGCTGGAAGATCTGGGACTGCCCCATGTAAGTGTGAGGGTCATATCTATGTTTACCAACATAAACAGAGGCATCACTAACTAGCAATCAGCCTCTATGATATAATGCCAGTCACACTTGTCAAATGCTGGCTGGCCACCCTCATCATACCCACATGGTGTGTGTGTGTCCCCTGGATTCCTAATTCATTCTGTCTCCTTTTAAACAAAGTTAGATTACTGGAGGGTAGGGGTTGGAATGGGACACAGGATTTAAGCATATACTTGATGATCTCATGAGGAAGCCATACTCTGAGAGGGCCAGAAGTTGGTGGGAGAGCTGAATGTCACCCTCAGTGATTCCTAGAAATCCCAGCCCCAAAATTTACACCCTTTCAAAGCTAAACTCAGGGGTCTGAGATCATGGAAATGAATCTCTTATATTGGGTAAATGTTAGCTAATCCTTCCTGTTAGAGGCAAACTACCCCAATGGACCAGCTGGTACTCTCAACCTTCTCAGGAAGTAAAAAACATTTATTCCAAAGTTTCTTCAGGCAAAAATCCAAGATAACTAACATAACTACCTGGGCTCCATTCTTATCCCCTTTCAGTGAGCAACCCTTGGCATCGCCTCTGCCCGTAGAAAGAGTTCTCTTTGCACTAATTCAGGGATCCCATCATAGGACATAATTCAGAACATACTTTTTGTCTAGCACCTTTCTCTGAGCTCCCCACAATCCCCAAAACTTTCCCCCATAGAATCCTCTTTCATGTTTGAGATTCTCTGTTCTGAGGCAGATAACTTCAGGGGCACATGAGTATTTGTTCTATGGTCCATAGGGAAACCTGCACACTTTCAGAAGTGGTAAGAAAGAACAATAGTCTTATAATTCTTTCCATCTCTGCCCCTTGGAGAACATCACATTGGATGCCATTAATACCTAGAAGTCTCATCCCCCAAATTTTGTCCAATGGTTTGGCATCCAAGTGTTTTATTGAGGGGAAGGTATCTATCTTAGCCACACGCTAATCCTTTTCAAAACTGGACAGTGGTTATCTTGAACAGAGAAGACCAGTTTTCACTTAAAATCAGGACCCATGCGGTGGGTAGAAATTGTTTAGTTCCTCAGACAAACTGAGAAAGCAGCTAACCAGTCCTCTAACCTCACGGATCTCATTGATTCTATTCATCCCTCTGTTTCCATAATCTTTTTCTGCAGTTAGCCCAATAGTGGTAAAACAAAACAAAACAAAACAAATACACACTGAAGAATCTCCCGAAAGGACTGGGGAAGGAGCTTTGAAGAACTGGTTCCCCTTGGCATAAGGCATAAAAAAGGCTTGCCCCCTGCTTTGAATGTTTTAAGGGCTGGAGGTAAATAGAAAACTCAGCAGACCACCTTGGGTATGTTCACAGGCTCAGAGGTCTGGGGATTTGGATTAGGCTGAATCCTGCTGCTTCTCAGATCCCCTCTAGAGATCCAAAGAAAAGACTAAATCATCTTCTTCTCTTAGCTGTCCATCTATAAGGCTTCCTGAAAAAAGAAGGGGAATTCGAATTATTTGGTTCATCTTAGGTCTTGGGAGAAATGTGCTAGATCTGTCTGGAACTGCTCATTAGGGCTTATTGTGCCCAAGCCAGCTTGCCAAATCTTGCCTGAGCTTGGCATCTCTGGGCTGTCCTCATTCATTATTGAAGATGCCTGGCTTGGAGTACAGAATAGAGTTAGCAACTTCTTTCCATTCCAGGAAGGGTATACTTGTCCAGCTCTTTACCCCGCCCTCTTAGCCCTCCTTCCACTGTTATATGAGGTTTCTTTTCTCCTTAGATCACCCCATGATGCCATTGGTCCTTTTTCAAAAATGAGAGATGAATAGACAATGGCACAATATTTGGAGTGAGGTTCCCTGAGCTCCCTATTGCCATGCTGCAGCTGATGAAACCTAGTGTTAGGTCTACTTCCTACACAGTCCTGTTCAACCCCACCTCATGACCAATACCATCACCATATATGATGTCTGCTTTCAAGTTTCCCTTATAAAATAAGAGGGATCCTTGGATTATATTCTTGGCCCCAGGCCCTGAATCCTGCAAAAGCCAAACAAGCTGCTCATTTTGGTCAGGGAGCTTCTGAGGGAGGGGGCAAGTGCTGTCCCCTGCCCCAGGGCTCCCCAGAAACCAACTGCATGTAAATTCCATGGCATCCATATAAAGGACATTGTACTATTGGCAAAGCATGAGTGGTAGCTATCCTGATCAATAAAACCCTTTTATGATTGCAAATGAAGAACTGGAGGACTCTGAAAAAGAGGTGATTCAAAACATCTGAGAAACAGAAGCACCAAATACCATTATGGATGCTTGGGAAGGATCACTTTAGAAGGGATTGGGAGTTATTGAAATCACTGAGTTCTCCGAGTAGAAGAGCTCCTCATCTCCTCCATCTTCCTGTCCAGATGGGTGAAGGGAAAGAAGGAGGTTCTTCAGCCTCCCTTGATTACATGTACTAGAGCTGCCCAACCTTCAGATCAATCAGGTCTTCTTTATGTTTAACCTTGCCCTCTGACATCTCCCTCATTTGGATTTCAGGGAGATGAATGAACTGCTTGCTCCGTTATTCATAGATTAGACTAAATCATTTCTGAAGTTCCTTCCTATTTTGAGATTCTATGACTCGATGAGGTCCACTAGTTACCTTTGGGTATTGTAAGGATTCAGGAATCCTGGATTCTAGTCTTAGTAGGGCCACAAACTGCCTTTGGCAAGCCAGTCATTCAGTATCAATAGCCTTCAGTCTCTTCATCTATATAAACAAATATAGATGATCTCTAGGTTTGTGATTCTATTTTAATAACTCTAATTCTTTTCTCCCCAGTAATTTTCTACCATCAACTTTGAAATTCTAGGCTTGAGAAGAAAGCATGATGTAGGGGGATAGAAGCCTGATTTCAGAGTTAGAAAGATCAGACCCCACAACTCACATATACTGACTGTGAAGCTGAACCATTGACTTGACCTCTTTGGGTCCCTCCACGCCCCCAAGTAATTCTGATAGGCTTTAAATTGCAACCTAGATTTTGGCCTTCATTGGTAGAGATAATTTTCTTTTTGAGATTTCTCTAAACCAGTGAAATTCAGGAGAAAGAGAGAAAGAGAGAAAGGAAGAGAGAGAGAGAGAGAGAGAGAGAGAGAGAGAGAGAGAGAGAGAGAGAGAGAGAGAAAGAGAGAAAGAAAGAGAGAAAGAAAGAGA